>NC_080163.1:86702264-86885833 GCF_950295315.1 Erinaceus europaeus
AAAGAAAGAGAAATGGAGAGAGGAGGGTAGACAGAGAAGGGGAGAGAAAGATAAGACATCTGCAGACCTGCTTCACCACCTGTGAAGTGACTTCCCTGCAGGTGGGGAGCCACAGGCTCGAGCTGGGATCCTTGCGCAGGTCCTTGCGCTTTGTGCCAGCTGCGCTTAACTTGCTGAGCTACCGCCTGACTCCCGTCACTGAAATCTTATTGGAAAGTACTTTTCTGGAATATATGTTGCTGTACTCTTGTATTGTTAAAAAAAAAAAAAGCAAAAGGATTAAACAAATAGGTGCTTTTATCACAGGAAAAAAATTATAGCAGTAAAAAGTAGATTAGAGGAGCATTGTTAGCCATTCCTATTTCTGTTTCTCCAGTATGTTAATTGGTTCAAAGTAAATTTCCTGCTAACAAGGTGAATCTATTATCACATTACTATAGATCATAAATACTTGTTTTTTCTAGCATTGCAATTAGATTATAATCCTCTTCAGAAATTCTTAATTTTTCTCTGGCTGTCACCTAGTTATACTAGCAGTTCTGGTGTTTTTGGTCTTTCACAGAACCAAAGTGTTCAGCCCTCCCTAGCTTTCTACTCTCCTTAATATGGATTTCACATGCCACTGTTGTGGGTTTATTGAACTTCCAACTCACCCAGCACCTTGCTAAATCAACTTGAGTAAGCAACTTAATCTCTGTGAGCCTGCACAAATGTTTATTTATCATGGCATAGACATTACTATACACACATGTGAATTAAATGAGATAATGCATTTAAATTTCCAAACATAATAGTTGGACTAAGTAAGCCAAGTAATAATTAGAAATGAGTTCATTCAGTCAACTGGTTAGCTTTTGTATTTGTAGCAGTCACTCCTAAAACTCAGTGGATTAACAGAGCCCTTGTCATTTATTTGAAGATTCTGCTGGTCCTGCCCAGACTTGACTGATGATCTCATTCACTGGTGGACCCTGGACCCTAAACTAGTTGACATGAGATTGGCTGCCTGGGGTGGCCTCACAGGCACATTGGATGACTGACTGGTTGCTAGAATAAAATTACTAGAATGCATCTATTACATCATCCAATCAAATTGTAACTTTGTTACCCTATATGTACCCTGTACTCTGGTCCAGCTTAGTGTTTCTTAAATGTCTTTGTCCTTTTGTCCCAGTCCTTGTTTCTTGAGAAGTAGATTTTGTTTTAATCATCTCTGCATTCCAAGTGGACAGCACAAAGTAATGAATGAGCTCCCCTTGTGTGGACTAACTTGCACTGTTTTGACCATCACCCACTAATTTTTCTTTTTTTAATATTTATTTTATTCATTCCCTTTTGTTGCCCTTGTTATTTTATTGTTATAGCTATTATTGTTGTTGTTGAATAAGACAGAGAGAAATGGGGGTGGGAGACAGAGAGGGGGAGGGAAAGAGAGACACCTGCAGACCTGCTTCTTCACCACTTATGAAGCGACTCCTCTGCAGATGGGGAGCCAGGGCTCAAACCCCGGTCCTTGCGCTTTGCACCACATGTGCTTAACCCGCTGCACTACAGCCCGACTCCCACCCACTAATTCTTCTATGTTTTCTTTTATGTGCCATTTGATTGAAGGAGTCTGTTTTTTCACTTGAGATGCTTGGAGATGGTTTTTGTTTATAAGAAATGTTAATAAGACTTCAGATTTAATTAAGTCAACATTCTCTTTATTCTTAAATTCTCTAAATATCTAAAGGGACACTAACTTGTATTGAGTAGTTTTGAAAAATGATATCAAACAGGAAAGCTTAATTCTTTGCACATATATGGGATAATTTATAACTGCTACTGGTGAGAAGAAACTATCTGCTATCTCAGCCCGCCTACAAGTTTAATAGTTTTGGTCAACAGAGGGAGGTTTTCTAGGCCAAGGAAACAAAAAGATCCCCCCCCCTTCTATTTTTTTTAAGTATTCTGCAGAAAAGAAAAACAAAATACTAAGTTACAAAGGACAGCACATGCATGTGCATTTTTCTGCTTTTAGCTACTATTTAGTTCTATTTAGTTGCCTTTTTGCACTTTAAATCATTAAATGAATAATAATTACCTACTGGTTTTGTTTTTTTTTTTTAAACCTCTCTCCATGTACATTACAATTCAGAGTTTATGGAGAGTTGAAATGCCATAATACAGTAAATTAAACAGTTGAGTTCTAATGGGGTGAGTTCTCATCTAGGCATCAGGAAAGCTAAATTCTAATCCTGCCTTTGATAATGACTTGCTGGTGACCTTGGAACAGTTTAACTCAAAGCGGGGACTGAATTTGATAGTCTCCATGGTTTCTTTTCAATTTGGAAATACTGCTGCTGTTTCTACTGAATACATATCTTTCTAGGATAGACATAGGTGGGTGGCAATGTTAAAAGTGAAAGAGCTGTATATTCTTAAAGAGCTAGAATATTCTGAATCACATGTTGGGTATGTAGAACAGTTATATTTTAGATTTATTTATTTATTATTGGATAGAAATAGGGAGAGACACAGACACCTGCATTCCTGCTTCACCACTCATGAGGCTTTCCCCTTGCAGGTGGGGACCAAGGGCTTGAACCTGCATCCTTGCACACTGTAATGTGTGTGCTTACCCAGATGTGCCACCACCTGGCCCCTTAGATTCTTTTTTTCCCCCCTAAAATAGGTATTTTTCCAGGTACTCATGGCTCAAGGGGGAAGAATTTGCAGAATTAGAAGTAGAAAAGATGTAAAATTCAGAATGAGTTCTACAGATAATGTATGTAACTAGTGTGGGATGTCTTGGGAGCTTTTCATTATCTTCAATGTCCAGTGTCAGTTGATTGCTACAGAGTATTGTGAAAGGATGTTCACAGTTTTCCAACTATTGTCATGCTCTATTAGAAATTTTGTTTTCGGGGTCTATTTTTTTTTTATGAAAACTATAGAAAGTGCTGATTTTCCATAGTCTTTGGTCATATAGCAACTTAGGACCCTTGGAAGCCTGCACTTGCATGGCCTCTCTGGTAATGGCCAAAGAAAGCACCATGGCTTTTTGATAGGCTTTCTTTCTAGTAGGAGTTTATGAAACCATAGTGAAAGGTCTTTGCCAGGAATTTTTTTTTTCCAATAACAGGAGTATAATTCTTTACAACTCCCATCATTAGAGTTCCTTGTCCCAGTTTTAAATAATTAGCATGCTCATGATATTTAGCCCCACTAGGGTCTACTGGTGGTTTTATCGTTTAGTTCAGGTCTAAATTTTCTTTTTCTTTCCTTTTCTTTTTTTAAAATTTCTTTATTGGGGATTAATTGTTTACAGTCAACAGTAAAATACAGTAGTTTGTATATGTGTAACATTTCCATATAACAGTACAACCTCCCCACTAGGTCCTCCTCTTGCCATCTTGTTCTAGGACCTCAGGTCTAAATTTTTATGTTCCTCATGTTCATAGTCTCCCTCTCCTTCTCCCTCTCCCTCTCCCTCTCCCTCTCCCTCTCCCTCTCCCTCTCCCTCTCCCTCTCCCTCTCCCTCTCCCTCTCCCTCTCCCTCTCTCCATGAAGTCTACATGTCGAATAGTCCCCTCTTCATAAAGCAAGTGCCTTTCCTAGTCTGTTGCCGGTCTCCTGGGCTCTCCTTTTATCTTCTTGCCCAAGCTTCTCTAATGTATTTGGCAGAAGTACTGTCTCTTAAAACTTTCTGCTTCATAGCTTCTTAGACAACTGGTTTTCTTTTAGTCATTTCTGTATATTGTATACTTCTCTCTGACTTACTAAAGATTAGTGTCCCATACTTAGTAAAATGGGCCATCATTTTTGTGACTTTTTTCTTTTTTTTAAGACCCACCAATCATTCTCCATACTGTTTTTCTATGTATTTGTGAGGACAAGTTTGTTTGTCTGTCTGCTTCTGACACCTTCCCTGAAGGTTTGCTGTGTGCTCCCATCACTAAAAAAACTGGGACATCTTGTCTTTTTTTTTTTTTTAAAGAAACAAGATTAAGGATGTTAAATAATTTTCTGTTAGCTTACACTTAAACTGTACATTTACACACATATCAGTTGTTCATTGTTTTCAGATTTAGTGTCTCTTATTCTCATACGTATTTTGAGTTCTACTCTTAGAATTTTTTTTTTTAGATGTTCTCACACATTTAAGTATTTTTTGAGGATAATAGAGATACAGCTTTGAAGCCAAGATGCACAAGAAATACAATGTCTTTGTCCTCATGGACTTTGCAGTATATAAAAGAAGTGACTAGTCCCATGTATGCTGGTATGATAAAGTCAGTACAAAAACTATCTTGAGAGGCGAGGGAGAGAGGAAGACATACTATACAGCTTGTGAAGCATCCGTGCTGCAGGTGGGGAGCTTGAACCTGGGTCCTTTCACATAGTACTATGTGTGCTTTGCCGGGCTAGCATGGGGGTGCTTCTTCCCTGGGCGCTTGCTCTCTCAGTTGGAGAGAACTCAACAGGACTCAGCCTGGGCTGCTACTTACTCAGCGATGCTGCTACTTACTCAGCGACGCGGGAGATAGATGACTCAGGAACTTGTGGTAGCATGGTAATGCAAAAGGATCTATTGATTAGAGAGCCAATGCTTTTATAGGATAAAACCGGAAGTGGCAAGTTGGGAACGGAAATGGCTAGGAAAGGGGGTGGAGAAAGGCAAAAGCACACTGAGAAGGTATAAACTTCCTTAGCAACTGTTGGGATGGTTTTAACTGGTGGGATTAATGTTACCCTGCAGTCAGGGTGGGTCTTGAAGAAGATAGATCAAAGGAATGGGTGGGGATCTTTCAGGCAAAACAATGATTATGTAAATAGGGCATAATGTCAGCAATGCAGGATGGAGGGGGGGCTGGCTTAATGCCTGACAGTGCTTAACTAGGTGAACCACTGTCCTGCCCCCCCAACATTCTGTTTAAATAAAAGTTGTTTGTCAATAATATTTATTTATTTATTTATCTGATTTTTTTTTTTTTTTAAAGCAGAGTAGTGTTTAGCTCTGGCTCATCTTAGTGGTAGGTATTGGGGTTTGAACCTGGAACTTTGGAGCCCCAGACATGAAAGTATTTTTTTATCCTCTTTATGCTATCACTCGTACCTGTTTGTGTCAATTCTTAATAATCTCTGCAGCAAATAAGGGAGATTTGATTTGTATGAGGTTGAAGTCCTGAATAATTTTATCTCACTTTTTTTTAAAGCAAGAACATTGAAAAAAAATCTGAGTTAAGATGGTGTTGGGGATTAAACATGGAACTTCATAGCCTCAAGCATGAAAGGCTGTTGCATATCAATTAATGCTATCTACCCTACACCCATCTCATTAAAAAAAAAATTCTGTCACCAAATGTTAATTAAAACCTCTAAACAAAGGAACAAAAAATAATGTAATTGAGCTTTTCCACTTTACAGACACATCTGTGTTTACCCAGTGTGTTTAAGAATATTTACAATGAGAAAGTATGAAGTATGTTGCTAGTAAATAAACTAATTAACGACTTGAATTAATAATTTTTTCCCCTTGAGAATAAAGTAGAGGTTTGCTCAGACATTTACTACACAAGGCATATGGTTTCAATTCAATACTTTCTAATTGACTTTATTTTGTGTAAATTAAGGAACTGTTATCATTTTATAGGTCTCATCACAACTACATCAAGGAAACTAGACCGAGAACAGCAAGATGAACACATATTAGAAGTAAGCATGTCTTTATTTCTAACTGCTTAAAAAGTGCTACATGTATGTGGAATATAGAGAATTAACACTATGAAACTGCAAGAAAGTTTTTTCCAACTTTGTGAGAACTTTAAATGGCTTTCATAGGGTTGGGTCTGGTCACAGAGCTGTGGTGGGTACAGTGTGAGATTGTTACTTTGAAATCTCATAATTTTATAGACCATTATTAAGACACTAATAAAAATAACATTTAAAAGTATTACAAGGTATCTTGAGAGCAGTCTTGGAGGTGACACAGTGGATACAGCATTGAGGTCTCTCTAAAGCATCAGGTCTCATATTTGATCATCCCCTGCAGCACATATACCAGAGCGATACTTGGTTCTCTTTCTCTCCTCCTCTCTCTCTCTCTCTCTCTCTCTCTCTCTCACACACACACACACACACACACACAGAAAAAAATCTTTAAAAATATCACGAGAGCTGTTGATTATTTCTATTAATTAGTATTCATAGCTATTATATTTGGTAATGATTTTTAATGCTTAATAAAGTGGCAAATAAAAAACATTATTAGTATAGTTCACATCTCTTTTATATCCCTTAGATCTCTGTTTTACAGAACCATTGTTAAAGATTCAGTCTAGGGGTCCAGGCAGTAGTGCACCTGGTTAAGTGTACATAGTACGAAGTGCAAGAACTCTGGTTCTTGTGCTCACTCCCCACTGTATGGGGTGTGCTTCACAAGCTGTGAACCAGGTTTGCAGGTGTCTGTCTCTCTCTCTCCCTCTATACCTCCTCCTCTGCTCTCAATTTCTCTTTGTCCTATCCAAATGGGAAAAAAGATGGCTGCCAGGAGCAGTGGATTCATAGTGCCAGCTCTGAGGCCCAGCAATAACCCTGGAGGCAAAAAAATGAAATGTAGATTCATTCCACATTTTATCCTTGGGCTGGGGAGATAATACTGAGTTATGTAAATAGATTTAAATGCTTAAGGCAACAAATGCCTCGGGTTCAATCCCCAGCACTATCATAGTCAAAACTGTCCAGTGTTCTGGCTTAAAATAAAAGTCATATATATGTGTGTTTGTGTACATATGTATTTTTTATCCTTTATACATATGTGCATACACATAGAACTAACAAAAATGAAAACAGTATTACTTGGATTAATTTTTATTTAGTAGTTTATATTTCCCTGTATATTGACTACAATTTTTCCCCTTAGTGATTTTCAAATGTAGTTTTATTAATAAGGTCTGATTAAAACTTTCAAATGCTAGTGAGTCTATTTTGCTCTTGGAATAATTGCGTTGTTTGTGTGTTTTAAACTGAATAGTAAAAAAAAAAATTAGTGTTTTTAAGAATATTTGTAATATTTAAATTAAAGCCTGATGTGTGTTCTTCTAAGATGTCTTTTAATAAAGCTTCTTATTATAAGTTTAGCCTTCTAGTTCTAAAAAAAGCTAAAGCAAAGCTTGTCATTTTGAGGTTGCCTTGCTGCTCTTGAACAGTTAACATATTGCAGGAAAAAGAATAGGAATAATTTGGAGGATGAAGGTAGAGGTGCATTCTGGACAGCAGGCCTGATGAGATTGGCTCGGTGCCACTGCCTGAAGACTAGTTAGTCTCTGGGGAAGGAGTTGGAGCAGAACAAACCTATTAACTCTATTGACATTTCTGTATTGCAAGTTAAAGGCTAGTATTGATTAATAAAGTCAGATGGGTGGGGGGTATGTGCCTTGTATGCACAGTTTTCCATACAACTACTATTGTCTGTAGCTCTTTCTTGAATTAAAATTTTTTCAAGTTCTTTATATTAGTATTAATGATGCTGCCTGCTTGAGTTTATTTCATCTTTCCTTCAATTTTTATATTTAGTTCTCATTAACTCTCTCTCTCTGTGTATATTTGTACATGTATGAAATGGTTTTACAATCACAAAGTAAATTTTGTTTTTGTTGTTGATTTATGTCTGAGAATTTAATCAGAAGTTGTATAGTTTCTAGAATTAATTTTCTTTGCTAGAGTAGAAGCTTGAATTTTTTATTTAGGTGCAACAGGGATTGACAGAAGGGAGAATATGGATCTGGACAAAAATAACAGATAGGGAATTATTCAGAGCAGCAGGTTATAAACCTTGACATCCTGCTCTGGTCCCCAAACCCTGGTTATAACTGCCCTGCACCCACATCTATTGTGGGATGCATTCCATAGCCTTCTCTTAGTGAATGTGAAAGGCTGCATTGTATAAGGTATTAAATACTTGTGACTTTGAAGATAATGTTATGACATTGATAAGAACGGATGATTTTGTAGTAGTTTGCTTACGTATTGTATATGTATTTTTATCTTCCTTTTGTGGTGTATTTTAAGAGCCAGTGCTGGTTCTTTCTGATACCATCATGTTAAAAGTTCTATTATTGGCTGCTGGGTCTTAAATCCAGACATAAAAATTAGACAGCAAAGTACTTGGTTATATTTCATTTTTTCCTCCTAAAGATCATATGAAAACTTAACTAAAGGGAAAGTTTCACAAGGTTAAATTGGAACTTTTAATGCTTACTTTATTTTAAGGGTTTGGAAAAGTGACTTATGTACTTTTAATTAAATCAACTAATTTAATACTTTTTACAAGTAGCATTAGGACACATTCACACTTTTATAAACAACAGAAATTACACCTACCAAGCTTCAAAAAAGCAGATAGTTTTCACAAAAAAAACTTCAACCTACTTGAATGTTTTATTTTTAGTTTTCTGATAATTGACAAGGAGATGGGACTTGGGTGAAAGGAGAACAACTGTTATTAAGGGCAATTTTTTTTTTAATGTGTACCCTGAAACAAACATGAACATTTGGTTTATGGGTAAAATTATCTCATATATATGAAATATGTCACCAGTATAATCCTCAAAAATCTCTGAGCATCACTTCTAAACTGAATATATGGATAGTTTACTTAGAATGAAAGTTATTTTACATTTCGTTTACCGGAAATCTCACTTAATACTAAATTGGTCTTCAATTAAGATGTTTATGTTCACCCTACATCCTCTCCACAAGATCCAGACAAAATAAAGTGACTACTAATACTAAAATAAATAAATAAATAAATAAATAAATAAATAGTATTTTAGCATATACTTTAAGTATAGGTGACTTAGCTTTTTTATTAATGGCACTTAAAAATGACAATTTAATGTATACACATATTTTATGCTTAAGTACACTGAATGCATATTGTTTGTAAGAGGACTCTTTAAATATTTAATGTAACCTCCTCCTATGTCTCCTTTATATTCTAAAACTACTAAGTGTTTGACAGCTCACCATTTTTGTCATACTTACGGTTACATTTAAGGAGGAGTGTGAAAGAATTGTACTTAAATCTTTCCTAGCTCCTGGCCCACTATCAGAAAACTAAGTGGTGTAGTTTGTCTTCCTTACAGGCAGTTTATCAGAAACAAAGATTGTGGGCTGTGTCATAGTCTCTGAACTATAGAGGTTCATGTAAATGGTGACTGTTTAAGAAAAGGACATTTATTTATTTTTTATATAGTTGACTTCTATTTTACTTATCTATCTATTTATTTATTTATTGAGAGACAGAGAGACTGAAAGAGACCACAGCACCAGAGCTTCCTTCAAACTGGTGAGAGTCAGGCTCCCACACATGGCAAAGCAGAGGAATATACAAACGTTATTTTGCCAGCCCTATAGTATAATTTTAACTTGTTGGTCCTGTTACCTTTAAAAAAACAGGTTATGGTGACAGACAATGGCAGTCCTCCTAAGTCAACCACTGCAAGAGTTATTGTGAAAATCCTTGATGAAAATGACAACAAACCTCAGTTCCTGCAAAAATTCTACAAAATCAGACTTCCTGAACGAGAAAAGCCAGAACGAGAAAGAAATGCCAAAAGAGAGCCTATATATCGTGTTATCGCCGCAGACAAAGACGAAGGCCCCAATGCAGAAATCTCCTACAGTATTGAAGAAGGAAATGAGTATGGCAAGTTTTTCATTGAACCCAAAACTGGAGTGGTTTCATCCAAGAAGTTTTCTGCAGCTGGAGAATATGATATTCTTTCAGTGAGTTACAATCTAATATTTGAATTGCAAATCATGCTGAGACTTTTCTTATAAGTGTAGCTCTAGTTAATAGGTGGCCATAGTGTTTTGATCTAAAGGGAGGACGATGGGTTGGTTATTCTTTTTTAAAATTGGCTATGAAGAGATTACTCATTTTATCTGCCATTAAACATGTGTCTTATACAAATGTGGATTCTAAATGTTTCTAACAGGCTTAGTGAATCAATTTTTGCTTTAGTTATTAACTGCAGCATCTAATTTTCTGTCTTTATTCCCTCTGGCTATATTTTATAGATCAAAGCTGTTGATAATGGTCGTCCCCAGAAGTCTTCAACAACTCGACTCCATATTGAATGGATCTTCAAACCCAACCCTTCCCCAGAGCCAATTTCATTTGAAGAATCTTTTTTTACCTTTACTGTTATGGAAAGTGATCCAGTTGCTCACATGATTGGAGTCATATCTATTGAACCAACTGGCATACCTCTCTGGTTTGACATCACTGGTAAATACAGTTTTCATAGTCTTTGTAGAGGTTACACCAAGACAATTCTGTTTGTCGCTTCAGCTTTCTGATTTCTATTGCACATTAAATTGAGAGAAGGATCTATAAGTAGAGAATATGTTTACAATTGTAGACTTTAGTTTGCAAAACATTTCACAGCATTGGACATACATTAAACTTGCTCAAAACAGGTGCTCAATACTATTAGATTGTCAAAAAAGTCATGATGTGTTTTTCTGTGCAGAAATGTACCATTACTTTTTTCTGACAACCAAATATATCATTAATAATTTAAAAAGTTTTAACTGACATTGACAAGCTGCAGAGAAGTCTAGACATTTTGCTCCAATAGGACCCACTATTCTTTCTTGATATATAACATATGGCACGTTGTTATTTTTAGTGGTCATGATTTAGTATTTAAAATAACTGTGCCTGTGTGACTGTCATATGTCAGTGTCTTGTAGGAATAAGTTTACAAGTTTTGACTACAAGTTTTAATTGCATGTAATTTAAAAATGATGGTGACGGGAGTCGGGCAGTAGCACAGTGGGTTAAGTGCCTGTGGCACAAAGCACAAGGACCGTGGTAAGGATCCCAGTTCAAGCCCCCGGCTTCCCACCTGCAGGAGAGTCTCTTTACAAGCGGTGAAGCAGGTCTGCAGGTGTCTATCTGTCTCTCCCCCTCTCTTCCTTCCCCTCCTCTCTCCAATTCTCTCTGTCCTATCCAACAATGACAATATCAACAACAATAAAACTACACAATAAAAGGAATAAATAAGTAATTTTTTTTAAATGATAGTGACATCTGTGGCTTTTGAGGTTTATTAATTTTCAATAGAAAGTAGGGTCCACTAAATTAAACCATCCTTTGACTAACAACTACATGCCCTAGTTATTTTTTTCTTGTTATTATATGATTTGACTTATATATAGCACATAATACTCTATTCCAACATACTAAAAAAAGAATTTTATATTAGACTTTTCTATATTAGTTTTCTTTTTTCTCAATCTCTGTAGTGGCAGTATTTATTTATTTTTAAGTTCTTATTTATTTGGATAGGGACATAAGTTGAGAAGGAAGGGGGAGACAGAGAGGGTGCAAGAAAGAGGGACACCTTGCAGCACTGCTTCACCACTTAGGAAACATCCTCCCTACAGGTAGGGACCGGGCCTTGAACCCAGCCCCTTGGGCCTGGTTACATGTGTTCTGCCAGGTGTACCATTTTGTGGTTCCAACCACAATATTTTAATGATACAGATATTCTCTGGTCAAAATTTGTATTGTGATTCATCTCTTGAAATTTCAGATGCCATTTTCCTTAGCACAACCTTAGCCACCTACCCTTAAATGTTGTTATTATAACTTCAAGTTAATTTGATATGCGCTGCAGGGACCTCTGGGTATACATGCTTTTGACTCTTCCTTTTGAACTTTCACAGTAGGCAGTTAGCCTTCTTTCTCAGGTTTGTTCATTGTATGAAATTATTGATGTCTTCAGCATCTGTGAAAGTGTTGCAACTTAATTTTAAAGAACAAGGATTATTTTTGGAGTTTCACTATTTAACAGTCAAAATTGTTTGCTAACTCCTATCACATTTCCAGATGAGTAGACTGCTGTTGGGTAGTGTAACTTCACCCTTTAACAACAACTTCATACGGAACTGGTTTGATTGACTGCTTTTCCTTGTTCTGTTCTTGCCTTCCATGCTTGCTTGCTTCTTTTGGGCTGTGCCAGGAGACACGCTCTCTAGAGAAGTGTTTTACATCTTTCAGATGACTTGTGGCCTGAACTGTACAGCAGCAGGTATCTGCTGAGATCACATAATTTGTCTCAGATTATGAGATCAAAAGTAAATGCATCAACTTTTAAAATGTTATTTCCAGTGACTGTCTTTCATGGCTTTTTCTTTTCATAGTGTGCATGGTCACCCATTCCAGTTGTAAATACTGATCTCTAACACCTCCCTAGTTTTAGATTTAACCCAAGTCTTTGTTTTGTATGTGTGTGTTTGTGTGTGTTTTGTTGTTTCCTCATTTGAATTTTAGTCAGAGGAACCTTATCATGACTTTAAAACTTGATTTATTTCCATTTATTTCACTTCATTTCACCAAAGTACCAGAAGTTGAATGGATTTCAAAAGAATTTTATCTAAAATCTAATTGATAATTTGTCTTCTTAAACATGGTGTTTAATAGCAATGGAAAATTTTGTTTTTAAATCTTATGTACGTCAGATAAAATTAATGTTAGAGCGCCACCATTTTCCTTAGAGTTAATTTTTCTTAGGATTTATTTATTAACATGAAAAAGACGAAATTGGGTTAAAAAGAACCAGGGCATCCCTCCGGCACATGTGATGCCAGGGATCGAATTTGCAACCTCATGATTGAGAGTCCAAGTGTTTTATCTACTGAACTACCTATCAGGTTACAATAGTTGTCTTGAATAGTAAATTTACTAGGACAGTTTGTTCAAAGTGTCTTTTTTTTTAAAGTGGCTAAATTGCCAACCTTTGTTACTGAACATCAGTTTAGAACATTTAGATATAAATTAGATGTTCAGAACCCCTGAAAAGGCAAATATTATGTAATTTATGGGCCTGGGCAGTGGCAGACCCAGTTTGAGCTCCCACTCCCCACTTGCAGGGGGGACGCTTCACAAGTGGTGAAGCCGGTCTGCAGGTGTCTATCTTTCTCTCTCTCCCCCTCTCCTTACCTTTCCACTCTCTTCCAAATCTAATCAAATAAAATAGAAAGGGAAAAAAAAATCCAGTGGCAATGTTAGCATTCCTATTTTCAGAGTTGCTTTCTTGCTTCCTTAACAGATAACTAGGGCTCAAGTATTGTGTTTCTAATTGGCCTTTCTTTTATTTCAAAATCAAAACTTCTTGGAGTCACTTTGATCAATAAATATATCATTTTTTTTTAAAATGCACAAGAATTGGAAAAACCACAAAGTAAATGATACTATTTCATTCTGTGACCCTCCCCCATTTCTTTTTATTCTAATTTAAATTAGGTGGCAACTATGACAGTCATTTTGATGTGGACAAAGGCACTGGAACCATCATTGTTGCCAAACCTCTTGATGCAGAACAAAAATCAAATTATAACCTTACAGTTGAGGCAACAGATGGAACTACCACTATAGTAACTCAGGTAAGTGCATTGCTTTGTATTTTTATTTGTCAGAGGGTCATTGAGGTACATAGGCAATTTAAACTGTTGAATCTTTTACCCTCTAAGGTGTTATTTAAATATGTATTTTAAGTTTTATCTAATTATTTTTTAATATACTTAGATATCAGCATTTAATTTTTTAAATTTCTTTATTGGGGGATTAATGGTTTACAGTCAACAGTAAAATATAATAATTTGTTCTTGTGTAACATTTCTCAGTTTTCCACATAGCAATTCAACCCCCACTAGGTCTTCCTTCACCATCATATCTTTTAATTCTTTTCTCCTTTTAGTAGATAGGACTAAGAAAATTGAGAAAGGAAGGGGAAATAGAGAGGGGGAGACAAAGTGAGACAACTGTATTACTGCTTCACTACTCATGAAGCATTACCCCTGCAGGTGGGGGCTGTCTGTCTGAACCTGGATGCTTGCACAGAGTAACATAATTACTCAACCTGGTATACCACCACCTTTAATTGTACTTTTATTTATTCCCTTTTGTTGCCCTAGTTGTTTTATTGTTGTAGTTATTGTTGTTGTCGTTGTTGGATGGGACAGAGAGAAGTGGAGAGAGGAGGGGAAGACAGAGATGGGGAGAGAAAGATAGACACCTAGAGACCTGCTTCACTGCTTGTGAAGCGATGCTTCTGTAGGTGGGGAGCCGGGGGCTCGAACCAGGATACTTAGCCGGTCCTTGGGCTTTGCACCATGTGCGCTTAACCCGTTGCGCTACCGCCCAACTCCCTAATTGTACTTTTTAATTGATATTTCTACCATGCTTCATACCCCTTTCCTCTCCTGCTATTCCATCTGTCTGTCTGTCTGTCTGTCTATCTGCCTTTGGGGATGGGGGGAGGTATGAAGCAGCTTTGGGCTGGAGAAGTAGCTCATTGGATAAGGCACCTGAATTGTGCAGCCCAGGTTTGAGCCACATAACCACATGGAAGGTTCTCTGGTAAACTTCGGAGATATCTCTACTCTTGTTGTCTCTCTCCCTCTCTTGTCTTATCTGTATAAAAAGGGGACTGGAATAGTGAAGTCATACATGCCTAAGGACCCAGTTCCACACAAAAAAGAAAAATCTAGTAAAAGGAATTCTAAAGCATGTAAATAGCCGATTGCTGGTTTAGTTTGCATTACTAAAGATGATGCATGTAGCTTAGGAGAGATAACATAATGCAAAGGACTCATGCCTGAGGATCCAAAGTCCCATGTCCAGTCCTCTGCACACTATAAACCAGTACTGATTAATGCTCTGTTCTCTCTCTCTATGCATCTCTCTCACTAAAATAAAACAAAATATATTTCCCTATCCATAGCACTTCTTGCTGATTTCCAATAAGTACAGTTTTCCTACATTCAAAAAGCATAGTGAGAAATACAGTGTAGGTTTACTCAAAATTTATATAGAGTTTTTTTAAATTATTATTTTATTTTTATTGAGTGAGGTACAGAAAGTTCAGAGCACTGCTCAGCTATGGCTAATGGTGGTGCTGGGAATTGAACCTGTGACCTAGGTGCCTCAGGCATAAAAAGTCTTTCGCATAATCATTATGCTGTCTCCTCAGCCCCACAAAAATTTTTTAAATGTAGTAGATATATTCTAGTACTCTTTTTTTCAGTGTATCTTAATTTTGAATATTTGACACTGTTAGAACTTTATCTGAGCTTCGTTATCAGAAAGTCTTGATAGGATCCTCCAAAGAATGTCAGAGAATGTTTGTAGAGCCTAGTGCAACCTGTCGGGGTGTGGGAATAAGGGAACAGTCAGTAATTGGGTTTCGATTTACAATCTGGGACTGAGAACAGGGAGATAGGAATCTATGTGGCAACATATTCCACATAAGAACAGAAATATCAGAACCACAGTGATAAGCAGTGTAGGTTCAGGTTTGTAGGTGAAACTCGAGGCAGCAAAACAGATTTTGCTGCACTGAGGTCAGTGGCAGCAAATGTCAGATAATCAGTCAAAGCCAAGCGACATCCTCTACAAAACTCAAGTTGGGAAGGTTATAACTTACTGCCAGTGCTCTGTTGAAACATCTCTCTTTTCTGGCTTCCTCTCTTGCCATTTTCTATTTAGGATGCTGACTGATACTAATTTAAGGAACTGTTTCTTTCTCTCTCATCTCAAGGTGACTTAGTATTTTCAGTTAACATTTTATTCTTTTTTTAAATAAAAAATATGTATTATCTGTTTCATAGGACAGAGTTGAGAGGGAGGGGAGACAGAAGAAAGATGGAGGGAGGGGGCAGAAAGAGAGAAAGAAAGAGACCTGCAGCACTGCTTCACTAGTAACACTTCCCCTCATTAGGGGGTGGTGGGGCATCAGGGACTTGAACCCTAGATCCTTGTTCATGGTAACTGCTGACTGGCTTACTAAACGTGATTTATTTATTTACTATTTAGAGAGAAGGAGGAAGACGAGATAAATAGGGAGGGAGGACCCCAGATCATCATTTTGCCACATCCAGTACTAGGGACCTCATGCTTGAGAGTTCAGAGCTTTATCCGTTGTGCCATCTCTTATAAGTTACCATTTTATTTTATTTTATTTTCCTTTTATGTTGCCCTTGTTGTTTTTCATTGCTGTTATAGTTATTATTGTTATTGACGTCATCATTGTTATATAGGACAGAGAGAAATGGAGAGAGGAGGAGAAGACAGAGAGGGAGAGAGAAAGATAGACAGCTGCAGACCTGCTTCACCACCTGTGAAGTGACTTCCCTGCCCGTGGGGAGCCGGGGCCTCGAACCGGGATCCTTACACTGGTCCTTGGGCTTTGTGCCACATGTGCTTAACCAGCTGCGCTACACCCCGATTCCCTCCATTTTATTTTTATGAAACCAGTTTACATTCATATTTTCAGCTTTTCTCAAGCGTCATCATTGCATGCGCTTGAGCAGATCTTTTGGCTGTAATACTGACTGAGCCTTTTACACTTCTTATTCATGGACAACTGACTTTAACCCTCTGCACTTCCATTTCTTACCTGGAAACTGGGTACAATGATTTCAACTTCATTGGTTTTTACGAGGGATAAGTCAGGTAACACAGTGTTGTTGCTGGTAAGGTCCTTTAGAGCCAGCAAGCACTCAGAAAGCATTAGCTGGTGTCTGGTGCATGTCAGCCTGATTTGGGGTCTTGTACCTTCTACTTGACATTTGATTCACCTTGTCTGTTTGTTTGGGGGTTGTTTGCTTGTTTGGGTTTTTTTGTTTGTTTGCTTGTTTTTCCCTGTTTCTACAAGTAATCTTGCACTGACTGCTACCAAAATGATCTGTCTGGTGACAAAAAGGAGGCGAAGGTCTATTTATTTCCTCTGATCAGAAAGTCCCGGGTACACAGGAGTACACAAGTCCAGTCTCCTTAGCTCTGCACATTTGAGCTCATCTTTTCCCCAGCTTCTTTATGATAGTAGCCCTTAGTTCTAATTCGTCCTTTCCAGTATTTAAGAGATAAGATGTTTATTCTTGTTTTGTTTTTGACTGAAGTCTTTTTTCTATCCCAGTTTGCATTCCTCTAGAACCTATTGAAGCAAAGCTTTGCCTCCTTAAAAAGTGTATGAGTATACCAGCCCATCTTTGGAGTCTTACAAACTTGCTTGATTAAGATATATGGACTTTTGGGAGTCGGGCTGTAGTGCAGCAGGTTAAGCGCAGGTGGCGCAAAGCACAAGGACCAGCATAAGGATCCCGGTTCGAACCCCGGCTCCCCACCTGCAGGGGAGTCGCTTCACAGGCGGTGAAGCAGATCTGCATGTGTCTTTCTCTCCTCCTCTCTGTCTTCCCCTCCTCTCTCCATTTCTCTCTGTCCTATCCAACAATGACAACAACAATAATAACTACAACAATAAAAACAACAAGGGCAACAAAAGGGAATAAATAAATAAAATAAATATAAAAAAATTAAAAAAAGATATATGGACTTTTGTTAGAATTTACATGTGTGAGGTATGGTAGGGAGGCTGGAATCATCACAGGGGCAAAAGCAGGTACACAGCACACTGTCAGTAAATGCAAACAGGTGCAGAGTATGTAAGGGCCTGGGAAGAATGTTATTTCAGCTGTTCCCATTTAATTGTGATTTGATTTTGGAACATGATTAAACCACTTTGGTGCAGCAGTCATTCCATGAAAAAAAATTATAGTGGAAATGAATGCATTATTTATAGAATTACCTTAATAGTTTTTTTTTTACCCTTAAAAGAGACTATTTGTAGTTTTCAGTGTTTATGTTTCTATGATTTTGTGAATATATTTGATATTCGTGTAAAATATAAGGCTATAAATGCATTGCTGGTATTTTATTCTTGTGTGAGGACACTGGTATAGTTTATGAGTTAACATTTGTGCGTTCCTGGCACATTGACCTCCGGTACCATTTAGATTCACAAACTCCTTTATCCAGCAGACAGAAGCCGAGATTTCTTGTTCATAAATATAGGTCACCTCTTAAAATTAGTAGTTATTTTTTACTATGCCTTCTGTCGTTTTAATCTTAAGCTAATCTTATTGTCAAAATAAGTTGTCATTTTAATTTACCCTAGGGTTGAAGATATTTGTTTTATCTTGTCTTTACCAGAGCACTGCACAACTTCGGCTTGTGGTGGTGCTTTAGATTGAATCTGGAACCTTAGAACCTTGGCATGAAGATCTTTTGTGTAGCCACTGTGCTATCTCCTGAGCCCAGAACTGAGTTTTGACAGCTAGTTATGTTCACATTTTAAAAGAGTTAATCTATTCATTATATTTCAAGTTAGCTTTAAAATAAATGTAGCTACTACTTGTATCTTAGTTTTGAGATCAGAAAAAATATAATTAAGGCTTTAAAGCGTATATTTAATTTTCCTTTACTGTATATCAGATCCATTGGGAAGAATTTAGAATTTAGAATCTCAAGGATTAGAGCAAATAATAAAGATACTGCAGTATTTAGTAGCATATTCACTCCAATAATTTGAAGTAGGTAGTTACAGTTTCAGAGCTCATATAGGAAAATTAGCCACCTATAAATTCTGGTAAAGTAACTTATCTGTTCTTTTTACATAACTACTGTTGAAGCACCTTTTCTGAGGAGACCCGAAAAAAATTAAGACTGCATTTTAGAAAGAAAGATATTAACATTTTTCTTTTCTTTTTTTTGTTTTTAAAAATTTATTTTCCCTTTTTGTTGCCCTTGTTTTTTTGATTGTTGTTGTAGTTATTATTGCTGTTGTTATTGATGTTGTTGTTGTTGGATAGGACAGAGAGAAATGGAGAGAGGAGGGGAAGACAGAGAGGGGGAGAGAAAGATAGACACCTGCAGACCTGCTTCACCGCCTATGAAACAACTCCCCTGCAGATAGGGAGCCGGGGGCTCGAACCAGGATCCTTTCCTTGTGCTTTTCGCACCACGTGCGCTTAACCCACTGCGCTACCGCTCAACTCCCTTAACATTTTTTTCTTCAAGGTTGCTTTTTTTTTTTTTATAACCATTTTTAGCATTTTATTTATTTTAATGTGAGATACTGAGACAGTGAAAGAGACAAGAGAGCATTGCTCAGCTCTGGCTTATGGTAGGGCATAGGGCTAAACCTGGAACCTGAGAGCCTTACGCATGAGTTTTTATATTACCATTGTGGTATCTGATACGCCCCAAAGTCACTTTTTTAGAATTTAGAAAGGTCTTATGGTAGAGCTCACAGGTACCATACTCAAAGACCCACGTTCAAGCGACTGGTCCCATTCTACAGGGGGATTCTTTAGCAGCAATGAGTGGGTAGTGAGTACTTTAGTTGTCTCTCCTTTCTCTGTATCACTTTCTATTAAAAAAAAAAAAAAAAGGGGAGTCAGGTGGTGGCGCAGCGGGTTAAGCACAGGTTGCGCAAAGCACAACGACTGGCTTAAGGATCCCAGTTCGAGTCCCTGGCTCCCCACCAGCAGGGGAGTCGCTTCACAAGCGGTGAAGCAGGTGTCTGTCTTTCTCTCCCCGTCTGTCTTCCCCTCCTCGCTCCATTTCTCTCTGTCTTATCCAATAACGACGACACCAATAACTACAACAATTAAAAAAAAAAAAAAGGGCAACAAAAGAAAATAAATAATTTTTTTTTTAAAAAAAAAAAAAGGGAAGAAATGACAGAAAGAGAAAATGAAAAGGGAAGGCAAACAAGTGGGCTAGGCTTCTGGGAATGGTGGAGTTGTGCAGGCACCAAACTTAGCAATACCTCCAGTGGCAAAAAAAAAAAAAAAAAAAAAGAATTTAGAGAGGTAATTATTATCTTGATCATCTTTATTTTTCTTGTATATGTATTTTAGCCTAGATTTTTGTTGACTTTATTTCTCATAATAAACTAAAACCATCAGTTTTTACTGTACATCTGATTAAAAAAAATTTAAAGCATAATACTTAAAAATACTATGATGTGAATTATTTGGTTATAACAGGTATTCATCCAAGTAATTGATACAAATGACCATCGCCCACAATTTTCTACATCCAAATATGAAGTTGTTATTCCTGAAGACACAGTGCCAGAAACAGAAATTTTACAAATCAGCGCTATAGATAAGGATGAGAAGAACAAACTAATCTACACTCTGCAGAGTAGTAATGATCCACTGAGTCTGAAGAAATTTCGTCTTGATCCTGCAACCGGCTCTCTCTATACATCGGAAAAACTTGATCATGAAACCACTCACCAGCATATTCTTACAGTCATGGTACGACTTTCTGCTCATTCTTCTGCACAACTCATTCCACCTTTTTACTGGAGGGTGTCTTAAGAGAACTGATAATGTGTTGCTTCTTTCAGGTACGAGATCAAGATGTACCTGTAAAGCGCAACTTTGCAAGGATTGCTGTGAATGTCAGCGACACGAATGACCATGCCCCATGGTTCACAAGTTCTACCTATGAAGGACGGGCTTATGAATCAGCGGCTATTGGCTCCGTGGTGTTGCAGGTCACAGCTCTGGACAAGGATAAAGGGGAAAATGCTGAAGTGCTATACTCTATTGAATCAGGTAGTTTTAGAGTACACAATGAATTTATAAAAGCAGATTTTTTTCCTAGTGTTTGTTACAAATGTTGAAACAGTTCTCTGTATCACTATAAAAGTATTCTACTTTGATTTTTAGTTACCCTTTTTACGTATGAGAAGGAAGAATAATTTTTAATTAGTTTTAACTCATTAGGAAGCTAATACCAAGGAGCCATGTGGTGGCTATAATGCACAGGGAGCTGGGTTCCAGCCCCTGGCCCCCACCTACAGGGGAAATAATCACAAATGGTAAAGCAGTGCTGCAGTTGTTTCTCCCTCTCTATCTCCCCTCTTGATTTCTCTGTCTCTACACAAATAAAGTAAAATAAAATAATTTTGTATACTAGATAACATAAAAATTGTAGTAGCTACCATTAAAAACATAAATAAAATAAAATGTTTAAAAAAAAGAAGAGACTTGACAAAATTTAGGTAAAAGCCTTGGGAGCTCATAATATTAGTGATTTAAGACTCTTTGAAGTAAAATATAACTTTATTTGAGAAATTTGTTATTTTTAAACTTGTTCTACTCATACAATTACTTTATTCCATGATATCTGTTAAGTATTCCCTTAGAAAAACAATAATCTAGAGATGCGCTAGCGCAGCTATTTCCTTCCTCCCTCCTTCCCTCCTTGCCTCCCTCCCTCCCTGCCTCCCTCCCTCCCTCCCTCCCTCCCTGCCTGCCTGCCTCCCTCCCTCCCTCCCTCCCCTCCTCCCTCTCTCCCTCCTCTCTCTCTTTCTCTATCTCCCGGTCTTCCTTTCTTTCCTTTTTTATATGATAAGACAAATAAAAATGAAGGGAGTCGGGAATAGCTCAGCAGGTTAAGCACATATGGCACAAAGTGCAAGGACTGGCCTAAGGATCCCGGTTTGAGCCCCCAGCTCCCCACCTGCAGGGAAGTTGTTTCACAGGCGGTGAAGCAGGTCTGCAGATGTCTGTCTCCCCTTTTCTTTCCATTTCTCTCTGTCCTATCTAACAATGACATCAATAACAACAATAATAACTATAACAACAATAAAAAGGGCAACAAAAGGCTAAATAAATAAATAAATATTAAAAAACAAAACAAGAGAAACAATAATCTAGTGATCTAACATTTTTTTTTTTTGCCTCCAGGGTTATTGCTGGGTCTCAGTGCCTGCACCATGAATCCACTGCTCCTGGAGACCATCTTTTCCCTTTTTTTTTTTTTTTTTTGTTGCCCTTGTTGTTGTAACCTTGTGGTTATTATTATTATTATTGTTGATGTCGTTTGTTGCTGGATAGGACAGAGAGAAATTGAAAGAGGAGAGGATGACAGAGAGGGGGAGAGAAAGACAAACACCTGCAGACCTGCTTCACTATAGGTAAAGTGACTCCCCTGCAGGTGGGAAGCCAGGGGTTTGAACCAGGATCTTTACACCGTCCCTGTGCTCTGCGCCACGTGCGCTCAACCCGCTGTGCTACTGCCTGACCCCCTGTGATATAACATTTTACTTCTAGTTAGAGAATATTTTTTTTTCACAGCCAGAGAGATAACCCACCAGACTTTGAATGATGTTATCCCAGATTTTCATATTTGAGGTTTCCCAGGTTCAGTTTCTCACACCATCATAACCTAGAATTCTTACTCTAGTCTTTGTCTCTCTCCCTCTTTTTTCTCACTCCTCTCCTTCCCTCCCCATCTCATTAAAATAAATATATTTTTGTGGAAAAAAGAGTTTTCTTATGGGCAAAGTAGGGAATCATATGAGTAATTCAATTATAATGATCATCTCTCAAAGAGAAAGGTACCTTGCCTCTCTTCCTTCCCTCTATGTGTAGCTTTTCTTCTGCTTTCACTTCCACAAACCTTTTATGGTTATGTTTCATTTGTGAAATTATGTCGTAGTAGACTATAGGTTTGTGACTAGAACTTAAAGAATGTTGAAAAGACTAAGAACCTGCTGAAACTGGGCAAAAGTTACCCGTTACCCTGCTGATGATTCACCAAGAAGATGTTATGGCAAAGTAAAATGTTTTTATTTTTGGTTCTATTTATGCTGTTGTCCACTCACTTATTTTTTCACTTAGTAGACTAGTCAAGCATATTATTTACGTATGTATGTATGTATGTACATATTTATTTATTTATTTAGAGAAACCACAGCAGCAAAGCTTTGTGCACATGATCTGTGTACATGACAGAGCACCATCAAAGTGAGCTATTTCACCGGCCCAATTAAGCTTTTTTATTTGATAGGTGCCATGCTATTTATATTTGTGGTTGAAAAATAGAGCTTACTGTTGGTTCACAAATATGTGTATAGTGTTTTCTGTTCTTGGTAACAACAGTTGTGTTCCTGATTGAAACAGGGGTCTACAGCGTATGATTTTTTTTTTTTAAATGTTTTGATTTTATTAGATAGAGACAAAGAGAAATTGAGAAGGGAGGGGACAGAGAAAAAGAAAAAGAGATACTTGCAACACTGCTTCGTTGTTCATGAAGCTTCCCTCTGCAGGCGGGGACTGGGTTTTGAAACCCAAGTCCTAGTGTATAGTAACATGCACTTAACCAGGTGTGCCCCCACATGGCTTCTAGAGCATACAGTTTCTACTCTGAGAGATCATGTTCTTGTGGGACTTTCCTTATTCTTGACAAGTACTAACAGTAAGTGACTGAATATTAAGAAGTTTCTGTTTTTTACAGTTTTCTTGTTGCCATTTTTAGTGCAGAAATGTTCTTCTGTCTTGGGGCCAGAAAGTAGCACACCAAGTTGAGTCCACATGTTATAATTCTTTTAGGATGTTTAGATATTCCATATGTCTTTAGTAAGCCATAGCATATTTACAAATACTGTCTTTTTCTAGGCATTTAAATTTCTATAACTAGATCATGGCCATCAAAACTGAGTGGAGTAAAGATTATTTTTACAAAAGAATTTGTAACATGAGTTATGTAGATATACTTTTTATTATTTCTTCTTCTCCTCCTCCTCCTCCTTCTCCTTTTTCCTTCCTTCCTTCCTTCCTTCCTTCCTTCCTTCCTTCCTTCCTTCCTTCCTACCTACCTACCTACCTACCTACCTACCTACCTACTTTCCGCAGACAACAAGGGCTCAAGTGTTGTGTTTCTAATTGTCCTTTCTTTTATTTCAAAATCAAAACTTCTTGGAGTCACCTTGATCACTAAATATATCAGATTTTTTAAAACTTGCATAAGAATTGGAAAAACCACAAAATAAGTGATTCTGTGACTTTTCTCCCTATTTCTCTTCCTCCTCTTTTTTTTTTTTTAAACCAGAGCACTGCTCAGCTCTGATTGATGGTGGTGCGGGAGACTGAACCTGGGACTTTGGAGCCCCAGCCATGAGAGTCTCTTTGCATAACCACTATCTACCCCTGGACTTTTTATTTCTTAATATATTTGAAGTTTCAGTTGTTCCCCTAAAAACAACCAAAGTTAGTTCAGACTGTGGTTACAGTGTTAATGTGTTCTATAGCAGTTAGTGCCTTAAATACAAGATCAAACTTTATCCTGGTTTAGAAATTTATCATTAAAAAAACAGTGCATTCCATTTGTGCATGTTTGAACACTTCAATAAAATAATTTTCTCATAGACAAACTGACTGGGTTTGTGTAGGAAAAAAATGTTAAAACTTTCCCTTCGCTTTCACATAATTTTCAACAACTGGGTGGTTAAAATATGATTGTTGGTGCCTGACTAAAGGCACGCACATTCTTCAAATGCTTGTGATGACTGATGGGATTAGTAATTTGGTATTTCAAGAATGGAACTGTATTTCCACTCAAACAGTAGATAATACCAGTACCAATGGCCAATTCCAGTTTGTAATTTGAACTTTCTAAAAGATAATTTTGCATACTAGATAACATAAAATCTGTGCTAAAATTACATCATAAGCAGTAACTACCATTAAAAACACTGTATATATTGTATCGTGGGAACTCATAAGATGGCTAGTCTGTTTACCAGTTTTTTTCCTAGTCACTTGCTCCTAACTTTTCAGATCACATAGCTATATATTCTAGCACAAATACTGCATCTTTCATTGCTAGCAATTTATTGAGCAAAAGGTTTCTGGTTAGGAGTCTTTCATTAATAAATATGTTTTTTTTTAATTTATTGCCTCCAAGGTTATTTTTAGGGCTCAGTTCCTGTAGGAGGAATCCACCACTCCTTGCAGCCATTTTTTTTTTCCTTTTTTTATTTGATAGAATAGAAAGAAACTGAAAGGGGAGGGGAAGGGAGAGAGAGAAAGAGCAAGAGACTTTTGCAGTCATGGCTTCACTGCCTTTTGTCCTTATGTTTGTTCAGATAAATTGAAGATCAATTTATCATATATAGAAATCACCAGTTTCTCCAACTACAATAATGAATAACCCTCCAACCTATTATAGACTTGCCACTGCCTCTTAATTCATTTGTAAATGCCATCTATTTCAATGTTTGGTAAATGTGTTTTGTTTTTTTTTGGTAGATCAGTGCCTTATGAGATCCATATACTAGTTTACTAAGTGAATCCTTATTTATCTTCCCTGCTGTTATGACAGGTCAGAGCTGTTCTTACCAAAGTCAAGATCCTGCGAATAACTATTACTGAATTTCACGATTGGGTTTTTTTTTTGTTTTGTTTTGGTTTGATTTTTGGTCATATCCACAGTTATTACATGTTTACTTTGATAGTTCTTTTATTTATTTTTTATATTTTATTTATTTACTCCCTTTTGTTACCCTTGGTTTCTATTGTTGTTGTTATTGATGTCGTTGTTGGATAGGACAGAGAAATAGAGAGAGGAGGGGAAGACAGAGAGGGGGAGAGAAAGATAGACACCTGCAGACCTGCTTCACTGCTTGTGAAGCAACTCCCCTGCAAGTGGTAAGCCAGGGGCTTGAACCGGGATCCTTACGCCGGATCTTGTGCTTTGCACCACATGCGCTTAATCCGTTGCGCTACCACCTGACTCCCTGATAGTGCTTTTAAATAAAATGTTTAATCATGCAAATGGCAGTTGATAGTGATATAAGTGCAGAATATAAAGTTAAGGAAGCATAAATAGAGTATCTCATTGCTGATATTAGGTGCTGACTAACCATTTTGCTATTTGATATGTTGTCTTCCCATTTAGATGTATACGTTTTTTTATTCCACAAATATTTGCTGAGTATCTGCTATGTATCAGATGTTTTTCTAGTCACCTGTGATTATAAATAATTGAAATAAACCATGCTTAAATGGAACATACAGCTTAGTGGGAGGGTAGATAAAACAAAGTGCAGTGTGTGCTATAAAGAAAACATAAGATAGGAAGGGGGCAAAAACAGCCATCCTGAAGGGGAAAGTCAAGGTAGGCCTTAACCATGACATTCTCAAAACAGGGTAATTTGGTAGATGGAGAAGCAGTGAGAGTAGCCAGGAGAAAGACTATCCCAGGAGAGGATTTACTGGTAGAGGATGAAGGAAGGAGACCAGTGCTACGGGAGGACAAGGGAGCAATTTAAGCAGTATTCCAACACTGCCAGTCAGTGCAGATAAAAATCATATATTCAGTCCTCTGTGTGAGGTTTGGTATATTTCAAGCTTTATTAGCAAAATAGGACCTCACCATGTAAATTAAGAGAGAATTGCATATATAGAGAAATGAATATAAAATATTCATTTTGGTTTTGGCTGCTTTATTAGTACACATGTAGCAAAGTCTACAGGGGATAAAGACAATTTGCTCAAAAGTTGCCACTGGTTTGTGTCAGTCCAGGCAGGCAGTCATTCAGTTTGGGAAGATGGTGTGTGTGGCACTTAGTTAGGATGATAGAGACTAGTGAATCTGGAACCACTGACTCTCATAAACACAGACAGTCCGGAAATTAGTGTCTGTGAGACCTGGCAAGGTAGCAAGGGCCCTGTTTTTGCACCAGTGTTTAGCTCAGAGCTTTGAGGTCTTTACAAAGCCTGGGCCTCTGCCCTGTGGGAGACTAAGTCACTGTCTCAGCACTAAACTCAGAGCCAGGCAGACTTAATGAGAACCAGACTGGGTCTGACCTCAAAAAAAAGTACTTTTTTTTTTTTTAACGTATAGAGTACGGTAATGAATGTTGAGGAAGGTACTTAATGGTCATGATTTAAAGTAAAAAAAAAATGCTTGGTTAATTCCTTGGTTTGCAAATATGGCCTGTGAAATGCCACATTTGATTGCAAACTTTCTAGAAGAACAGAATTTGAAAAAAGCAGCTAAGTGACAAACCAGCTTCATGTGGGGTGATTTGAATAATTCATATGGGAGAAATTGATTCAGTTCTGAGAGTAGGATAGTAGAATCTGGATTCTTGTTTAAAAAAACTAAAAAGGGTTCATGGTTGTATCAGTTTGAGGACCTTCACTCTGCCTTGGTCTTTCCAAAGTCAGAGATAATACAAACTACTGGTTACTTTTAAGATTCCAGTGGATGGCACACAACCAGAATATTGTAGGGTTCCATATGCATTCAAATACATATGTATAGTAAAACTAGGAAAAAAAAAAACAACAAATAAAACAATGTATCCTACAATTTGTCAGCTTCAGCACTGTTGATATTTTGGACCTCTCCTCTCCACCCCAGAAGTCTTTGTTGTTAAGGCTGTCCTGTGCATTGTAAGATGTTCATTAGCACCCCTAGTCTTTATCCATCAGATTTTAGTGGTACCCTACTGGGGCAAAGAAAAATCACCCTCAGATGAGAACTACTGACATAGAGAATAAGTGGACCTTAAAAAAAAAAAAAAGGTTAATAGGATATAGCTGGGTGTGATTACTCAGGTGTATTTACTTCTTTCTGAATAGTTAAACAGAAAGGGGTACCTATCCTGCTAAGTTTTCTTAGTGAATTAAAGTCTACCTTTTTGTTATACATGAGACTCTTGAAGATTTACAGGTGATAAATACTGAAAAATGTAAACATTTTTTAAAGCATTTTGAAGCACTCTTGGAGAATTGTCAACTGTGGGTGACATTCTTGACTCAGCCAATAATTAATGAATTGGGTAACAATTGATATTTCTCTTTTTCCCTGCTTTGCTTAATTTCCAGACATAATTGAAGACTGCTATATTTTAGGTAGATTTTTTTTAAAAAAGTGTTACAATTTGATTTTGAGTGCGGTAAGTCCGAATCAAATGTTGATAATATCTGAGTTTCTGTATAATTGTAAAGGAAATTTTTGTATCTCCAACTATTGCTTTTATTGGCCGTTGGATTTTTCTGTTAACATGGTTTTTTTTTTTTTTTTTTTCCCTCCAGGGAATATTGGAAATTCTTTCACAATTGATCCCATCTTGGGTTCTATAAAAACTGCCAAAGAATTAGATCGAAGTAAACAAGTGGAATATGATTTGATGGTAAAAGCAACAGATAAAGGCAATCCACCGATGAGTGAAGTAACTTCTGTGCATATCTTTGTCACAATTGCTGACAATGCCTCTCCTAAGTTTACATCAAAAGAGTATTCTGTTGAAATTAGTGAAACTATCAGCACTGGGAGCTTTGTAGGAATGGTGTCAGCCCATAGTCAGTCATCAGTAGTCTATGAAATAAAAGATGGAAATATAGCTGATGCTTTTGATATCAATCCACATTCTGGAAGTATTGTCACTCAGAAAGCCCTGGACTTTGAAACTTTGCCCATTTATACATTGATAATACAAGGAACCAACATGGCTGGCTTGTCTACTAACACAACTGTTCTAGTCCATCTTCAGGATGAAAATGACAACTTGCCAATTTTTGTGCAAACTGAATATACTGGACTCATTAGCGAATCAGCTTCAATTAACAGTGTGGTCCTAACAGACAAGAATGTCCCGTTAGTGATTCGGGCAACTGACTTAGATAAAGAATCAAATTCTTTGCTTGTTTATCACATTGTTGAACCATCAATACACAAATATTTTGCTATTGATCCTAGCACTGGTGCTATTCATACAGTACAAAGTTTGGACTATGAAGAAACAAGCACTTTTCACTTTACTGTACAAGTCCATGACATGGGAACACCACGTTTGTTTGCTGAATATGCAGCTAATGTAACTATACATGTAATTGACATCAATGACTGCCCTCCAGTATTCTCCAGATCATTGTATGAAGCATCTCTTTTGTTACCAACATACAGAGGAGTAAAAATCATCACTGTAAATGCTACAGATGCTGATTCAAGAGCATTCTCACAGTTACTATATTCCATCACTGAAGGCAACATTGGAGAGAAGTTTCTTATGGACTATAAGACTGGTACTCTAACTGTCCAAAACACAACTCAGTTAAGAAGTCGCTATGAGTTAACCATCAGAGCTTCTGATGGTAGATTTGCCAGTTTTACCTCTGTAAAGATTAATGTGAAAGAAAGTAAAGAAAGTCAGCTAAAATTTACCCAAGATGTCTACTCAGCAGTTGTAAGAGAGAATTCCACAGAAGCCAGAACATTAGCTGTCATCACTGCTATTGGAAATCCCATCAATGAGCCATTATTTTATCAAATTCTCAACCCAGATCGCAGATTTAAAATAAGCCGTACATCAGGAGTTCTGTCAACCACGGGTATACCATTTGACCGTGAGCAGCAGGAGGTATTTGATGTGGTAGTGGAGGTGACGCAAGAACATAAACCTTCAGCAGTGGCTCATGTTATCGTGAAGGTCACCATAGAAGATCAAAATGATAATGCACCAGTGTTTGTCAACCTTCCTTACTATGCTGTTGTTAAAGTGGATACTTCAGTGGGACACATTATTCGCCACGTTACCGCTGTAGACAGAGATGTTGGCAGAAATGGGGAAATACATTACTACCTTAAAGAACATCATGAAAACTTTCAAATTGGACCTTCAGGAGAAATTTCATTGAAAAGGCAATTTGAACCTGATACCTTAAATAAAGAATATGTAGTTACAGTGGTTGCAAAAGATGGCGGAAACCCTGCTTTTTCCACAGAAGTTATGGTTCCAATCACTGTGATGAACAAAGCCATGCCTGTGTTTGAAAAACCTTTCTACAGTGCAGAGATTCCTGAGAATATCCAGGTGCACAGTCCAGTGGTCCATGTACAAGCCAACAGTCCAGAAGGGCTGAAAGTGTTTTATAGCATCACAGATGGGGATCCTTTTAGCCAGTTTACTATCAACTTTAACACAGGTGTTATAAATGTCATATCTCCTCTGGATTTTGAGTCCCACCCAGCATATAAATTGAACATACGAGCCACTGACTCTTTGACAGGTGCTCATGCTGAAGTATTTGTTGACATAATAGTAGAAGACATCAACGATAACCCTCCTGTGTTTGTTCAGCAGTCTTATGCTACAACGCTGTCCGAGGCATCCGTAATTGGAACATCTATTGTTCAAGTGAGAGCAACAGATTCTGATTCAGAACCAAATAGAGGAATTTCATACCATATGTTTGGCAATCATAGCAAGAGTCATGATCATTTCCACATAGATAGCAGCACTGGTCTCATTTCACTAGTCAGAGGTTTGGATTATGAGCAGTTCCAACAACACAAAATTTTTGTAAGGGCTGTTGATAGTGGCATGCCCTCACTAAGCAGTGAGGTGATTGTCACAGTAGATGTCACTGACCTCAACGATAATCCTCCATTATTTGACCAACATATTTATGAAGCCAAAATTAGTGAGCATGCCACTCATGGGCATTTTGTGACCTGTGTAAAAGCCTATGATGCAGACAGTTCAGACATAGACAAATTGGAATATTCCATTCTGTCTGGCAATGATCATAAGAATTTTGTCATTGACAGTGAAACAGGGATTATCACATTCTCAAACCTGCGCCGACACACCTTGAAGCCATTTTACAGCCTTAACATTTCTGTTTCTGATGGAGTCTTTAGAAGTTCGGCTCAGGTTCATATAACTGTAATTGGAGGCAATTTGCACAGTCCTGTATTTCTTCAGAATGAGTATGAAGTGGAGCTAGCTGAAAATGCTCCCTTACACACCCTGGTGATTGAGGTTAAAGCAACTGATAGGGATTCTGGTATTTATGGTCACTTTACTTATCATATTGTAAATGACTTTGCCAAAGACAAATTTTATACAAATGAGAGAGGACAGATATTTACTTTGGAAAAACTTGACCGAGAAACTCCAGCAGAAAAAGTAATTGCAATTCGTTTAATGGCTAAGGATGCTGGAGGAAAAGTTGCTTTTTGCACTGTTAATGTCATCCTTACAGATGACAATGATAATGCACCACAGTTTCGGGCCACCAAATATGAAGTGAACATTGGATCCAGTGCTTCCAAAGGAACATCAGTCATTAAAGTTCTTGCAAGTGATGCAGACGAGGGTTCCAATGCTGATGTCACCTATGCCATGGAAGCGGATTCTGAAAGTGTTAAGGAGAATTTGGAAATCAACAAACTGTCTGGCATAATTACAACAAAGGAAAGCTTAATTGGCCTAGAAAATGAGTTCTTCACTTTCTTTGTTAGAGCTGTGGATAATGGGTCTCCACCAAGAGAGTCTGTTGTGCCTGTCTATGTGAAAATACTTCCACCAGAAATTCAGCTTCCAAAATTTTCAGAACCATTTTACACCTATACTGTTTCAGAAGACATCCCTATTGGGACAGAAATTGATCTCATCCGAGCAGAACATAGTGGGACTATTCTTTATAGCCTTGTCAAAGGAAACACTCCAGAAAGTAATAGGGATGAGTTCTTTGTGATTGACAAACAGAGTGGTAGACTGAAACTGGAGAAGAGTCTTGACCATGAGACAACTAAGTGGTATCAGTTTTCCATACTTGCCAGGTGTACTCACAATGACTATGAGGTGGTGGCTTTTGTAGATGTTAGTATCCAAGTAAAAGATGCAAATGATAACAGCCCAGTCTTGGAGTCTAACCCATATGAGGCATTTATTGTTGAAAACCTACCTGGAGGTAGTAGAGTCATCCAGGTCAGGGCATCTGATCTTGACTCTGGAACCAATGGCCAAGTTATGTATAGTCTAGATCAGTCACAGAGTGTAGAAGTCATTGAATCTTTTGCCATTAACATGGAAACAGGTTGGATTACAACCCTAAAAGAACTGGACCATGAAAAGAGACACAATTACCAGATTAAAGTGGTTGCATCTGACCATGGTGAAAAGGTTCAGCTCTCCTCCACAGCCATTGTGGATGTCACTGTCACTGATGTCAATGACAGCCCTCCTCGATTCACTGCAGAGATTTATAAAGGAACTGTGAGTGAAGACGACCTACCCGGTGGTGTCATTGCCATCTTAAGTACCACAGATGCTGATTCTGAAGAGATCAACAGACAAGTTACATATTACATAACAGGTAAGAAGAGTTAAACTCTGTGATTTAATTTAAAATTAAATTGTATTCAAAGTAGAGGTACTAAAGCACATTTTATGGGAATTGGAGCTAAAACAGCACTTTTAAGCTTATCTCACACAAGTACAAATAACATCGATAAAAGTATTTCAAAGTGATTATTAAAGTATCCCAAAGTCTTTGAGCAAAGCTTAACGGTTGTTTCATTAACTGCTTTTAGTTTTTCTGACTCATGTTGTTGAACCTTATATTTAGCATTTAATATATTATAATTAAAAGGAATAGCCTATGGTTTCATTGTAAGCTAAAGTATTATCTAGTAGTCTTTGCATTTTATTTGATTTAATGCTGTGTTTAAATACACATTTTAATGCAAGTTCATTTTTTTCTGAGTAAGCTGTACTTCCAAATTTAAGTGCAATTTTCTTAATTTTTCTTTCTTTTTTTTTTTTTAATGTTTTTTTTTTTTTTTATTCCCTTTTGTTGCCCTTGTTGTTATTATTGTTGTTGTCATTGTTGGATAGGACAGAGAGAAATGGAGAGAGGAGAGGAAGACAGAGAGGAGGAGAGAAAGATAGACACCTGCAGACCTGCTTCACCGCCTGTGAAGCGACTCCCCTGCAGGTGGGGAGCCGGGGTTCGAACCGGGATCCTTATGCCGGTCCTTGTGCTTTGCGCCACCTGTGCTTAACCCGCTGCGCTACAGCCCGACTCCCCTTCTTAATTTTTCTAACCAGAGCACTGAGCAGCTCAGGTTTATAATGGATTGGAGAATTGAACCTGAGACCTTGGAGCCACCCATAACGTTCTTTTTTTCTTTTTCTTAATGCTTTATTTATTTATTTATTTATTTATTTATTTATTTATTTATTTATTTATTATTGTATAGAGGCAAAGAGAAATTGAGAGGGGAAGATAGAGAGGGAGAGAGACATTGAGACACCTGCAGCCCTTTCACCACTCATAAAGCTTTTCCCTTGCAGGTGGGGACCGGGGCTTGAACCTGGATCCTTGCACTCTATAATGTGCGCGCTTAGCCAAGTGCACCACCGCCTGCCCCCCCCCCCCATAACTTTCTTTTAAACTTTAATTCCTTTTTTATAATTATTTTATTTAGTAAGCCTTTCTTGTTATTGATGTCATTATTGTTAGATAGAACAGAGAAATGGAGAAAGGAGGGGAAGACAGAGAGGGGGAGAGAAAGATAGACACCTGCAGACCTGCTTCACCACCTGTCAAGTGACTCCCCTGCAGGTGGGGAGCTGGGGGCTCGAACTGGGATCTTAACACCGGTCATTGAACTTTGTGTCATGTGTGCTTAACCCACTGTGCTGCCACCCAACTCCCAAACTTTAATTCTTTCAAAACACATCTGACTTTGATGCAATTTATCTTTTTTTTTTAATTTATGATTTCAGTAAATTTGAATATATCTCTTGTTGATTTAACAGGTGGGGATCCTTTGGGGCAATTTGCTGTTGAAAATATACAGAATGAATGGAAAGTCTATGTGAAGAAACCTCTAGATAGGGAAAAAAGGGACAATTATCTTCTCACTATAACAGCAACTGATGGAACCTTCTCTTCAAAAGCTATAGTTGAAGTAAAAGTTCTTGATGCAAATGACAATAGTCCAGTTTGTGAAAAGGTAGGCTACTCTTCTTTCTTTAAAGTTATTTATTACTAACTCAGATTTCTTAAACCTATCAATAGAATTGTCATGTGGTCCAGGAGTATAATTCAGATGCATTTTATATCTTAAATCTTTTACTGTTTAAGCAGAGGTGGGGCAAAAATTAGGATAACTTCAGAACTATTTTGGGGAATGCTAAATAGGCTAAAGCCCTCACTAGAAGTACTGTGAATTAATAATAGGACTGTGGTTGTGTTTTAAAATGCTCCATAAGTTTTCATGAAGCAGTAGCTATCATTTGGCAATGAAAGAATTTTTTTTGGGGGGTGGGTGGGAAAGAGGGAGAATGGTGGCAATGGAAGATTTTTTTTTTTGGTTGGGGTGGGACAGAGGGAGAATGGGGAGTAATCTGAGCAGCAGCGCCTTTTACAGAGCTCTGTAACCACTTTGGGGTATGGGTTTTCTATACATCGAGAAACTGACAAGGTAATGATGTTGTTCCTGCACCTGTGGAGCCTGCCATTTAATAGAAGAACAACTTAGACAACAAAGAAGAGCAGTTCCAATCCGAGTTTGCAAGGTGAAGACTTAAAATGACTAGTTCCTAGGGCCGGAGGAGGAGGAAGAGAAAAAAATGTTGAGACAGTGCTTCAGGAGATGGTGAATAGTTTATGAGGGGAGGAATTAGAAAGACAATGGGGTGTGAGGATAATTGAATTATAGACACCTGTGAAGGTCATTTCAAGAAACTGGAAACTTTATCCTAGAAAAAGTAAGGACTCTGATACTTTGATATTTGAAAGATGGAGATAACATGAATCAAGAACTGCCTGAAGTGAATTTGAAGGCCAGGAGATAGCTCACCCAGTAGGGCACCTCTTGGAAGCACTGTTGTTGCCCAGAGGAAGCTCCATGGATGGTGGAACCAGTACTTTGGTATCTGCCCATAGCCACTCTGTGTCTATTTATTTTTCTCTCCCTTCCTGTCTTTATCTATCTGATAGGGAGGGAAAATCAGCCAGTGACCGGTAGAATGAGGATGAATATTCAGGAAGGGTATGTAAACTTGGCGTATGAATTTGCAAAAATAATGACAATGAAAGAAAGAGTAGAGAAAAGTATTTACCTAGGGAGAATGGAGCAGAGATGGAAGAATGAGAACAGTTAGAAGTACAGTGTTGGGAGTCGGGTGGTAGCATAGCAGGTTAAGCCCATGTGGCACAAAGCACAAGGATCTGTGTAAGGATCCTGGTCAAGCCCCTGGCTCCTGACCTGCAGGGGAGTCGCTTCACAAACAGTGAAGCAGGTCTGCAGGTGTCTGTCTTTTGCTCCCCCTCTCTGTCTTCCCCTCCTCTCTCCATTTCTCTATGCCCTATCTAACAACGACGACATCAATAACAACAACAACAATAATAACTACAATAGCAATAAACCAAGGGCAACAAAAGAGGAAATAAGTAAATAAATGTTAAAAAAAATTAAAAAAAATAGAAGTACAATATTATTGTACCTGTGGAGAAGGGAAAGCTATATCAGGTAAATGAATACTTAATTGTGCCAGAAGGCAACATGAATTTCTGAGAGACTGAGGTAATTCCAGTCTGTGTTGGTATACTCTTTTCTTTTTGACAGTATTTGAAGAGCAGAGAATTTTATGTGTGTGTGTGTATGTGTGCACACCTGTATGGAAAATACCATGTAGAAATCAAGTTATCTTTTTTTAACATTTGCAGATGAGTTGAATATAATAATGTACTATCATGTTAGGTAATAATGAAATCCATACACTGGGTCATTTGAAACAGTTATTATTATAAAATACTGATGCATAAAATGAATCAAAATGTAGTTTACTTAAAACTGTGTACATGTCAAGAAACCAAATCCAACAAAATCTTGTGTATTGTGGGGCTGGGTGGTGGTGCACCTAGTTAAGTGCATGCATTACAGTGCATTGGGACCTGGGAAAGCTTTGACTCTCAAGCATGAGGTCCTGAGTTCTCGATCCCCGACAGCACATGTGCCGGAGTGATGTCTGGATCTTTCTTTTTCCTCCTATCTTTCTCATAAATAAATAAACAAATTAACAAATAAATAAAATATTTAAAAAGGGGGGGGAGAAGATCACTGTATTTTTTCATGGAGCTTCCTTTTGTGCTATGATGGTTCCATGTAGTGCTGGGACTTGTGCATGGAAAGATGTGTGCCATACTTGCATAGCTCTTTTCCGGGGGGGGTTGGGGGGAGTGTGAGAAAGAGGAGCTGAAGTTTCACCTTGTATTTACCTCTAGTTGTTTTTTTTTTTTTAGATACAAAACACATTGATTTTTGAATGTAAAATTACTATGTCTTACTTAGCTCCTGCTTGTTTTTAAAGAAAAGCATTGAAGATTTCTGGGGTTTTAATTTTTACGTATTTTCTCTGTTTTCTGAGGTAAAGTTAAATGCTTTCTGTCAGCAGTTGTATTGATTTTGAATTTTTATGTTAATAATATTTAAAATCTTTGCAGGATTTATATTCAGACATGATTCCAGAAGATGCATTTCCTGGGAAATTGGTTATGCAGGTCTCTGCTACAGATGCAGATATCCGTTCCAATGCTGAAATTGCTTACACATTATTTGGTCCCGGTGCAGAAAAATTCCAACTAAATCCAGATACAGGTAATGACAGAGCTTAGAGCAGAATTAATTATGTTTCAACACATCATCCATGTGGGCTGCAGCACAAGAGAAATGTAAAGTTACATTTTTGTTATTGTGAAATATATTCTGGTTCGACAAAAATTGACATGTTTTGGAGATCCAAACAGTAATTTAATGTGTAAATTTTGGGTGAGATTAAAAATTAACAAATATCACCAAAACCATGAACCAGGGAGTAGAAGATTAGAAGTTACTTAACTTACATCAACTTAAAAAAAAAATCTGTAAAGTTAAAACATATATAACAAAATACTTGCTTTATTTATTTTATAGAATTGATTTTCTTTAGTTTGTAACCATAAGTTTTGCCATATTCATTAAAATTTTGAATAGTATTCTGCTAATTTATAAATTATCAGAATAATTTTTCCTTGATTTATATTTTGTAAAATTAAAATCAAGTAATACTGCATCTTTGGTAAATTCATAGTGCTTTTTTGTGTAGAAAAACACAAAAAAAATTGATCATGGCTTTTCTAACAATCCAGTTGTTTTCATTTATATTCTCCCTATCACCCCTAGAGAGCTACTTGCAAACATAAGAATCTAGTTTTTCAGTTAGTTTTTAAAATTAGAATTTAGTAAATAAGGTAACTCATATTTTTGGTGACATTAGATGTAATATGGACGGGCCCTAACCTTAAGATTTGTGACTTAAAGTGTTGGTACGTGGCAGTGTGTGACAATGTCTATACTCATGCAGTGGTTGACTCTGTCCTTGATCAATCTGTTCTCTAAAGGAAGGTTGCTACTTATTTGTGTAACTGTAAAAGAAAAAAGGAAGAAATAAGATGTGCTATTACAGTTTGCATCTTACATTTCACGTGAGTCCATTTGTCCTTGTTTGCTTGCTTTTAGGTGAATTGAAAACATTAGCCCCCCTTGATCGTGAAGAACAGGCAGTTTATAATCTTCAAGTTAAGGCCACAGATGGAGGGGGAAGATTCTGTCAAGCTAATATTGTGCTCACTTTAGACGATGTGAATGATAATACCCCTGAATTCTCTGCTGATCCATATACCGTTACTGTGTTTGAAAACACGGAGCCTGGAACCTTGCTGACTAGAGTGCAGGCCTCAGACGCAGATGCAGGTATCATCTGGATGACACATTGTCTTACAGCACAACCAATATTCACCCTATTTAAATTAGTTGGCACTTCGTACATGTTAAATTACTGATGATGTTAATTCCTTAGCATAAAAACGGAATATCTTTTAAAAATATTTTTAAAAAATATTTATTTTCCCTTTTGTTGCCCTTGTTGTTTTTTATTGTTATTATTGATGTTGTTGTTGGATAGGACAGAGAGAAATGGAGAGAGGAAGGGGAGACAGAGAGGGAGAGAGAAAGACAGACACCTGCAGACCTGCTTCACCACCATTTCTAGTTAATGACTGTTAATTACTTTTCATATTATATTTGAAGTAATTAGTGAAAACTGATTAGTTATTTTGTAGACAAACCATTAGTGACATAAAGAAATCTAGTATCATAGAAACATAACAAAAGCACAGCCTATATTGTTGATTTTATATACCTTTCAAATTTGTTGTTGCCACCAGCACGACTTTCTCAGATATGGAAATACTGGGTTGTTGGCAAAGTGGTGACTCATTTTTGCATAGAAAATTATAGAAGAAATTAGTCATAACTTTTTGCGATAACCCAACAGAAAGGGAAAGACCCCTCAGCACTGAGGCTTCTTCCAGTACAATGGCTAAAATCAAACCTAGGTCTTGTACTTTTGATTTTTTTTCTAGGTGGACATAAGGCTAAACTTTATATCCATAACATTTTGATAGCCTGAAATAATTTTGTTGACCATATCAATAACGAAAAATGAATGAGAAGACAGCAAAATACTGCTTTTAAAATAAAGTCTTTGTTACTGATGTTAAATAATAAGCCTTTATTTTAAAAGATTTATGGAGGCTATTATTAAGTTCTTATACAAGAGAGTCATAGTCATAAGCATAAGAATCTTTATGTCTGTTAACATTTCTCCTGTTCGGGGGTCGGACGGTAGCGCAGTGGGTTAAGCGCACATGGCGCAAGGCGCAAGGACCGGTGTAAGAATCCCGGTTCGAGCCCCCGGCTCCCCACCTGCAGGGGAGTCGCTTCACAGGCGGTGAAGCAGGTCTGCAGGTGTCTGTCTTTCTCTCCCCCTCTCTGTCTTCCCCTCCTCTCTCCATTTCTCTGTATCCTATCCAGCAATAAACGACATCAACAACAACAATGATAATCACAACAAGGCTACAATAGTAAGGGCAACAAAAGGGGGAATAGGGTGGCCTCCAGGAGCAGTGGATTCATGGTGCAGGCACTGAGCCCCAGCAATAACCCTGGAGGCAAAAAAAAAACATTTCTTCTGTTTAATATTCTCTTTTAATGTGTTCAGGCTTCCTGAATTAAAATACCTGGCATGTTGTGTTTTGACAGGATTGAATCGCAAGATAACCTACTCGATGATTAACTCTGCTGACGGACAGTTCTCCATTAATGAGTTATCTGGAATCATTCAGCTAGAAAGACCTTTGGATAGAGAACTACAAGCAGTATATACTCTAACTTTGAAAGCTGTAGATCAAGGTTTGCCAAGGAGGCTGACAGCTACTGGCACTGTGATTGTATCAGTTTTGGATATAAATGACAACCCACCTGTGTTTGAATATCGTGAATATGGTGCTACTGTATCTGAGGACATTCTGATTGGAACAGAGGTTCTTCAAGTGTATGCAGCAAGTCGTGATATTGAAGCAAATGCAGAGATCACCTATTCAATAATAAGTGGGAACGAACATGGAAAATTCAGCATAGATTCTAAAACAGGTATCTTGTTATATAGAAATAAGAGGAAAGAAACCATTCTGCAAAAAAGAGATTAGATTGTCAAGCACTCTGCTTATGCAAAGTGGCAGTAAGTGCACTAAAAAGATGAAATTCAACAACTTTAAACTAAAATTGTACATAAAAATGCATTTCCAGCATATACATTATAAACTTATAAGCTAACTTTAAGTAGAAAAGGTATCACTCTAAAGATAGTTCTTCCTAGGGCAATGGTGAATCTTGTATGATGGCTTCAAATAAGATTGTTTATATCTTTTTGTCGACAGTTTCTGTAGAGGGCATCGGATAGTTGATTGCACTGACTTCTTTATTATTTCTAGTTATATGTAACAGCTGAAGCACATTTTGTTATTTTTTTTTACCAGAGCATTGTTCAGCTCTGGCTTATGGTGGTATTGGGGATTGAAACTGGGACATCTGAGACTCAAGGCATGAAAGTCTTTAGTATAACCATTATGCTATCTTCCCAGCCTACACCTGAAGTTCTTTGAATGATATTGGATTGTCATGACATTTTTTTTTTGCATTAAAAAATGTAGCAAAAATAAATCATGACTTTCCCAACAACCTAATACTTTGATTAGCAAAGTCAAAAGTCAGAGGAGCTATTGACTTTTTTGCATAAATGCCTTGATACTCCTGCTAGTAAGTAGTCTACAATAGTTTTGGCTCCTAGGACATTCAAATAAGTTGCTCCATTCACACTATATTTAATTTTATGTGATTACTTCAGATAAAGACTAGGTGTGTGATGATGCTATTTTAAATATCATAGAATTTTTGTTTTTCTTTTTATCCAATTCTCATTTTAAGTAGAGTGGATTATCTTGAAATGAAAAGGAAAGATGGTACAAGAATTGTTAAATCTAATGTTTTAATGATAGAATGTAAACAGTTATTCTAGAGTTTACTTCTTAAATAAAAGGCTGTTTCTACGCAAAAGGAAAGCAGAAAGAAAATGAAATTAAAAGTCACAGTACTTTTTAAAATTTTATTTTGCTTATTAGACTATTATGAAGTCTTTAGTGAACTATAGTTGAGAAGAGATTAAAAAAAAAACAACTATAGGGGTCAGTCAGTGGTGCACCTGCTTAAGTGCACACTTACCAGTGTACAAGCCTCTAGTTCTCACCTACAGGGGGAAGGCTTCACAAGTAGTGAAGCAGTGTTGCAATTCTCTCTCTTGCCCCTCCCCCCTCTCTTTCTCCCTCTACCTGTCTATCTCCCTAACCCCTCTTGGTTTCTCTCTGTCTCTATTCAGTGAGCAAAGTTTAAAAAAAAACAAAAAGCGGAGAGGGGTCAGGTGGTGGTGTACCTTGTTGAGCACATGTTACAATGCTTAAGGACCTGGGCTCAAGCTCCTAGTCCCCACCTGCAGGGAGAAAGCTTTGCAAATAGTGAAGCAGTGCTGCAGGTATCTATCATCCCTCTTCCCTCTAGATTTCCAGCTGTCTCTATCCAGTAAATAAAGAGAACTTAAAAATATATAAATAAAAGAAAATCATTTTAATAAATGATTTTTACATAAATGCCATTGACAAGGTTACAAAATAAGTAACCAGTGAAAAGCAATAAATACATACCCAAGCGTGGGAAACTTTTATATCTTCATTGTTGGATTAAGAAATTAGGAAAAAAAAAAAGGAAGAAAGAAAATCCATAAATGGCGAGTAATTTTTTGAAGAGAAAATTAGAATTCTTTTTGGAAGTTGTCTATTTCATTGTATGTAATAGGAGACAGTGTTGGCATTTTAAAGTATTGGAGATAACTTTGATTTTTTTTTTTTTTTTGGTCAGGAGCCGTATTTATCATTGAGAATCTGGATTATGAAAACTCTCATGAATATTATCTGACTGTAGAAGCTACTGATGGAGGCACTCCTTCATTAAGTGATGTCGCAACTGTGAACATTAATGTAACAGATATCAATGATAACACACCAGTCTTCAGCCAAGACACCTACACAGCAGTGATCGGTGAAGATGCTGTTCTTGAGCAATCTGTCATCACGGTGTGTGTGGTTTTCCCCCCTATATACAGTTTTGGTTTTGTTATTGTAGGGGTCTTTTTTGTTTGTTTACCTTTGCAGAAATTGAGTTTTTGTTCTCAACTTAGTTTGAAAATGACTTCTAGATAGGGAAATGTTTTTTTGTTAATTGAATCAACAATTGACTAGTAGATATAATTGCGTTAATATAGCCATCTGTCGATACTAGAGATGTGCTTAGTGGATTTCTGTCTTTTTCTTTAGCTGTCTTCTAAACAAGAGTATAATGCTTTCTTAGGTTATGGCTGATGATGCTGATGGACCTTTGAATAGCCACATCCACTATTCAATTATAGATGGCAATCAAGGAAGTCCATTTACAATTGACCCAAACAAGGGAGAAGTGAAAGTGACCAAACTTCTAGATCGTGAAACGGTAAGTGGGAAATTTTAGCATAAGTTTCTTTTACAGATTAGCAAATCCACAAGTACAAGTTCCTTGTAATAAATATTATTTTCTGGACATGATGGAAAGTACCCTGTTCTTAGAAACTGACAAGAAAGATAGAAAAACTTGAAAAATAATTACAGTGGGAAGATCTCAAGAACATTAGAGATGTGTTTTTAACTAATACGAGATTTGGACAATAACAGTTGTATTTAGGAAGAAATAGCCCATCTTCTGTTGTGTGGTTTTGCTTATTATTATTAGAATAGTCATACAAAGAAGTGAAGGGGGGTAAGGTAGAATGGTATTTTAGGAACAGATTATAGGACACACACAGTTCACACTTGATGCTCCAGGCCTTAGATGATCTGAATATTTGTAAGTCTACATCCAAAGTTATAAGGAAAATGCTTTTGGAGAAGAGTTCTACAGGTCTTAAGTGTTATCTAGAGGACCATGGAAGGAGGAAGATAAAATAACAGTCAGTTGTGAGATATGCTACTTCCCAAACATTCTGACTTTAAAAATTGCACAATTTTAAATTTAGGATAATAAAATGAGTGCCTTTCTAAGGGGCATCCAAGAATCTACTATTTATAACATTTTCTGTTGAGCAGATTTTTATTTTGTAGATGCATTATTTGCAGTATGCTTATAGATTAAGTAATTTCCCACACAGAGGACATGGTAAAAACACTAAGCCTTTCCAGGTTGTCAGTCAGGCATGTACGCTTCTGTTCTTGAGCTGTGTGAAAATGCACATACATTCTCTCTGTCTTGTCCCCCCCCCCCCAAAGATTTCAGGTTACACACTCACAGTTCAGGCTTCTGATAATGGTAGTCCACCGAGAGTCAACACAACCACTGTCAACATAGATGTGTCTGATGTCAATGACAACGCTCCCCTCTTCTCCAAGGGAAACTACAGTGTTTTTATACAGGTAATCCTCAAAATGCTGGAGAGTGCATTGCATGCCTTCCTTTTGAAATGACTCACTGTCTTCATTCATTAGTTTGATATATTTCTTCCCCCTCTAAAATGACTGCCTTTTAGAAAAATGGAAAAAAAGTAAACTTCAGTATTAGAAGATGAACATTTTAAAGATGAAACCAAGCTTTTGGCTCTGTGTGTGTGTGTTTAAGTTTTTAAGATGTTTTCTTCACTGGCTTGATGTGCTGCTGTAGTTTTTCCTCCTTGCAGAGCAAGGGCCCACTTTTATTTCTCCTTCCTCCTTTACCCCATTTCCTCACTTCTCTTTATTCCATCTCTCTACCTTACTGTCATTTTCTACTCCATCTTGCTTTTGTCCTAGCCCTCCTCCATCACCACTTCTCTTCATATTCCATACTTTATCTACCACAAAACATTTCATTTCACATTTGTACCCACCTCTCCAACCAGTTTTCATTCCCTCTTTCAATTTTATTTTCATTTTCCATACCTTTCTCTGTCCCTGCTCTCATTTATCCCCATTGCCACCTTTTACCACTCCTTCTGTCTCCTCCTTTCAAGTAAAGTAACAGTAGGTTTTGACTTCTCAGTCATTCTTATTACAGAAGTTTTGAGTACGTCTCTTACCATAAAGGTTTAATTTAATTCTTGTATTGCACCAAAGTAAAAGACTCTAGAGTTGGGGGAGGGTTCAGGTCCTGGAACATGATAGCAGAGGAGGATCTACTGGGGGTTGTATTGTTATGTGGAAATGTTATGAATGTACAAATTATTTTATTTATTTATTTATTTATTTAAATTCTTTACAGGAAAACAAGCCCATTGGCTTCAGTGTACTACAGCTTGTAGTAACAGACAAAGATTCTTCTCATAATGGGCCTCCCTTCTTCTTTACTATTGAGAATGGAAATAATGACAAAGCATTTGAAATTAATCAGCAAGGAGTCCTCCTGACTTCAGCTGCCATAAAGAGGAAAGTGAAAGATCATTATTTACTACATGTTAAGGTATTGAAGTATTTCTCTTAATTTTACTCTTGATACATAGAGAAGATGTACTGATAATTTATCTTTGTATATGTAAACAACATTTCACAAGAAAACAAATACATAGTGTTATCTTTTTTTTTTAAGGGGCTCATTTATTCACTTGTTTCTTTTTTTATCAGAGGCATGTGAACTAAACTTCAGTGCAATTTAGTGAAAGAGCTGTAAGGGAGACTTTATCCTTTCCTTTTTTTTTTTTCATGGAAAGAAGTGTCTAAATTGATAATTTTTGTTAACTTGAAAAGCAAAAAAATATTTTTATTATACTTTAAACAATGGCCTATTGCTGCTGATATTTTAAATTTTTTTTCTTGCAGGTGGAAGATAATGGAAAACCTCAGTTATCATCTTTGACATATGTTGACATTAGAGTAATTGAAGAAAGCATCTACCCTCCTGCAATTTTTCCACTGGAAATTTTTATTACTACTGTGGGAGAGGAATACTCAGGTGGTGTCATTGGGAAGATTCATGCAACAGACCAAGATGTTTATGACACTTTAACCTACAGTCTTGATCCCCAAATGGACAACCTCTTCTCTGTTTCCAGCACAGGGGGTAAGCTGATAGCACACAAAAAACTAGACATAGGACAATACCCTCTCAACATCAGTGTAACAGATGGAAAGTTTACAACGGCAGCTGACATCACCGTGCACATCAGACAAGTTACACAAGAGATGTTGAACCACACCATTGCTATTCGCTTTGCCAATCTCACTCCAGAAGAGTTTGTTGGTGACTACTGGCGCAATTTCCAGCGAGCTTTAAGGAACATCTTAGGTCTGAAGAGGAATGACATACAGATTGTTAGTTTGCAGCCCTCTGAACCTCACCCACATCTGGATGTCTTACTTTTTGTAGAGAAATCTGGTAGTGCCCAGGTTTCAACAAAACAGCTTCTGCACAAGATCAATTCTTCTCTGACTGATATTGAGGAAATCATTGGTGTCCGGATATTAGATATATTCCAGAAGCTCTGTGCAGGATTGGATTGCCCATGGAAATTTTGTGATGAAAAGGTATCTGTAGACGAAAATGTCATGTCAACGCATAGCACAGCTAGACTCAGTTTTGTGACTCCCCGCCACCATAGAACAGCTGTGTGTCTCTGCAAAGGTAATACACATTAAGCAGGTGAAAATCAGTGGTATAGATTATTTCCTGTATAGCCTTTAAAGACAACACATTATACTTCATTTTTGATGTTTTTATTAATGAGATCTTTTTTTTTTGAAGAGGGAAAATGTCCACTTGTTCACCACGGATGTGAAGACAATCCATGTCCTCAGGGATCTGAATGTGTCTCTGATCCCAGAGAAGAAAAGTATACCTGTGTCTGCTCGGGTGGCAAGTTTGGACAGTGCCCAGGTGAGATTCTGATGAACAGCTTCTCGGTACAATGTATGTAAACTAGACGCTTCCCTTTAACTGTGCATTATTTTCTAACATGTCATATCATCATTTATTCAACATTTTCTTTATGTGTAGAGAAATGCCTCCCCCCTTCTCTCCTCTCAATTCCTCTCTGTCTCTATCCAGAAAGATAGCAAGCAAAAAAATGGCCACTTGTAACAGGCATGGATTCCAAGCAGTAACCTTGGTGGCCATGATTTAAAGAAGAAGAAAAAAGAAATTCACTCAGGTTATTAAGGTCCTTTCTATTAAAGATTGTTTTGTTCCTGTATCCTCAATACTAGTTTTTTCTTTGCTGTAGAAGAGATTCTAAAAGTAGGACTTTGTATATAAAAGTCTAACTAAATTTTAATTTCTTTTAGAAAAATAACTTGTTTTTTATAGCGACAAATATTGAGAGGGAAGGGGGAGATTAGAGAAGGAGTAAGAAAGAGACACCTGGGGAGTCAGGCGGTAGCACAGTGGGTTAAGCGCAGGTGGCGCAAAGCGCAAGGACCGGTGTAAGGATCCCGGTTCGAGCCCCTGGCTACCCACCTGCAGGGGAGTCGCTTCACAGGCGGTGAAGCTGGTCTGCAGGTGTCTGTCTTTCTCTCATCCTCTCTGTCTTCCCCTCCTCTCTCCATTTCTCTCTGTCCTATCCAACAACAACGACATCAATAACAACAACAATAATAACTACAACAATACAACAAGGACAAAAAAAGGGAATAACTAAATATTGAAAAAAAAAAGGAAAAAAAAAAAAAAGAGAGACACCTGGAGCACTGCTACACTACTTGTGAAACTTCCCCCTTGCAGTTGGGTACCAGGGCCTTGAACCTCAGTCCTTGAGCATTGCAATACGTGTTCTCAACCAAGTGCATCGCCAACCAGCCCCTATGTTTTTAATTTCTAAATCTCATATTATGTTCATTTGCCAGTAAGTTATACCAAGGTCCCATTCTTTTGTCAGTTTTGGAGATTTTTAATTTAAAAAATATAAATTCTTTTCATCTAGCAGGCATAAGAAGATACCTTATTATTTTTGCTTGCATTTTTCTGACTTCTTGTGAAAGTTGTCTTTTCCTTTATTTCTCATGAGCATTTCTCCTTCTGTGACTGGCATGTTTATCTTTTCCTTATATCTGGGTTCTTTGCCTCTTTCTTACTTTCTCTGTGTGAACCTTTTTGTGTATTGTGAATATTAACATCTGCATCCTGCCATCTGTATGTCCTTGCTCTTTTGATTTGTTTAGCAGTGTTGTTTTTCAGTGTGAAGTTTAATTTTCATTTTGTCACTTCTGCATATTTTTACCTAATGGTTTCAATCCTGCAGATTGATAGGATTTTCTCTTTCTTTTTTTTTTTTTAGGGGATTGAGGGGATGTGGGGCCCAGATGATGAGGAATGTTTCATGTCTTCCTTTAGGTTTTCCATACTGCTTTGAGTCTATGTAAATGTTTTCCTAAATTATCTTAAAATTTTATATTGAACACCTCACTATTTCATAATTTCTTTTTCTGTGATATATTTTTTTCTTCTAAATGGAGATCAAGTTGTGCTAAGCTGTTTATCCATCAAATAGACATTCCCTTTAAAAAAAAATTTTTTTTTCTTGTATTAGCTTTATTTATTTACTAGATAGAAACAGCCAGGAACCAAGAGTGAAGGGGGAGAGAGACCTGCAAGACTGTTTCACCACTTAAAAAGCTTTCCCCTTGCAGGTAGGAACTTGAGGCTTGAACCCAGGTCCTTGTGCATTATAACGTGTGCCACCACCTGGCCCCTAACATTTCCTGTGCAGTTGTATTTTATAATATAGTGTTAAATAAAAACGTAATCAGTTTCTAGGGAGGGAATTTCAAAACCAGATTTAAAAAATTTTCTTAGACTTGGTTCTGATTTTTTTTTTTTTTTAATGATACATAGGAAGCTCATCTCTAACATTTAGTGGAAATAGCTTTGTGAAATACCGCCTAATGGACAATGAAAACAAATTAGAGATGAAATTGACCATGAGGCTCCGAACTTACTCCACTCATGCAGTTGTGATGTATGCCCGAGGTACTGACTATAGCATCTTAGAGGTAAGTATTCATATAATTCTTGAATCTGATTACGAAATACTAGAAAGAGATGAGTTCCATTATATGTTTATGTTGCCCACTTTTTGAAAACATGATGCAAAATTACTGAATTCGTTATTTAATAATTCTAAACCTGTAATATTTTTAGAAATGATAAGTTCTTTGTGTTCTGCAATCACACAGATAAATGGATGTTTTTTTTTAAATAAATTTTTAAACTGTGGTGACATTACATTTTATTAATGTTATAGAATGTTCTAAAGAGACCCTACATATGTTTTAGAGCAATACCTATCTTGTTTACTTTGTTAGGAAGGGAGGCATATTTCACTATGAACTTTTGATATTACCTAACAATATTTTTGGTTGCTCAGTAACTATTGCTCGCTCACCTCTTGGTATATTTTGGATGTGCAATTGACACTTGAAGCCCTAAAAGGCCCATTTCTCTAATTTGTACACTAAACAAATAGGCATATGTTCTGTAGTACTTGATTATAAACCTTACTGACGCTCCATCTTCACTGCCTTTCCTTTAAGTCTGTGATCGGAAAATGTAATTTTCTATGCAAGTAATAGGAATGGAAATTGTGTTTTTATCATAGATTCATAATGGAAGGCTGCAGTACAAATTTGACTGTGGAAGTGGCCCTGGAATCGTCTCTGTCCAAAGCATCCAGGTTAATGATGGACTGTGGCATGCAGTATCTCTTGAAGTGAATGGAAACTATGCTAGATTGGTTCTAGACCAAGTTCACACTGCATCTGGCACAGCTCCAGGGACCCTGAAAACCCTTAATCTGGACAACTATGTGTTTTTTGGTGGCCACATTCGCCAGCAAGGCACAAGGCATGGAAGAAGCCCCCAAGTTGGTAATGGGTTCCGGGGTTGTATGGATTCCATTTATTTGAATGGACAAGAGCTCCCCTTAAATAACAAACCCAGAAGCCATGCACATATTGAAGAATCAGTGGATGTGTCTCCTGGCTGCCTATTAACAGCTACTGAAGACTGCTCAAGTAACCCTTGCCAGAATGGAGGCATTTGCAACCCATCCCCTACTGGAGGTAGACTTCATAATGTTAATAACATTTTAAAATTTTACACATATAAGTACTTGAGGGAAGTCTGCAAGTATTCGTATTTTTGTTTTCTATCTATTCAAGTAGTATCATTGATGTTGCGGGCAATGTTTGAATTGAGTAGTGTGTGATATGGGGTTAGGGCAGGCACAGACTTATTCCCAGCCACCAGGCTGAATGGGAAAGTTCCTCTGAATGCAGGCTCCTACAGACACGTCAAGGTTTGGAGCAGGGTGGGTTTCTTTACACATCTCATTCATTGTGTACCAGTAAAAACAGGCAAACTATATCTAAGTTTAGACTTGTTTCCAGCCAGCCAGACCACTGAGCAAGGGGACTTTAGAATTGATGCTGTTTGCCTTGAGTGTCCAGTTTCATTTGACAGCCCTACTGGCAAAAAAGAATATGGTTTTACAGAACAACCTAAGCCCCTACAGATGCTTTACCTTCCTGTTCTGAAGTACTCCATTGCTTCTGTACCATGAGTTCCTTTCTTATGTTCACTTATCAGTAATAGAGCCAACTTTTTTTTTCCTTTTTGTTGCCCTTGTTATTGTAGTTATTTTTCTTGTCATTGTTAGATAGGACAAAGAGAAATAGAGAGAGGAGGGGAAGACAGAAGGGGGAGAGAAAGACAGACACCTGCAGACCTGCTTCACCGCTTGTGAAGCGACTCCCCTGCAGGTGGGGAGCCGGGGGCTCGAACTGGAATCCTTTCCCCAATCCTTGTGTTTCGTACCACGTGCGCTTAACCCACTGCATTACCGCCCAACTCCCTAGAGCCAACTTTTAAAATAAAAACTCTCATGCCTGATAAACAGAGTTTTGAGTAATTAATAGAGCAGGGTTAAAAATATTTAAGTGGGAATTCAGAATATGTCAGTTCTTTCACTCAGGTGAAAACCAACCTGGCTTAGCTTTTCAGATCAGACAAGATTGGGTGCATTCAGGGTAATATGACTATAGACAGTATGTAACTGTATGCAAGGAGTAGGTGAGCATATTCCAGACTAAAACTCTGAAAGAAACTTCATTACACTCACATTACATGTCTTTCAAGTTATGGTCTGCAAAGAATTTGTCCTCATTCTATTACCTGGGTAAAGTTGAATGAAGTAGGTATTTCTTGAAATGTGTTGTGTTGCCATGACTACTATATCAACAGGAGGAAGGGGCATGATGTCAACCCCAAATGCCATATTTCTTTAGCCAAAAATAATAATAAATAAATAAAATCCCATCACTATGGCCAACTTCCAAGGGGGTCAGAGAAATGCAGTTTTACCATCTTCCCCAAAGATAGTTGGAAGTAGTCTACTCCACTAATTGTCATTTTCTTCCCAAAGGGAAACATTCTGACATTGTACTCCTTTGGGAACATTTTATGATCATCTTCTTAGTTTTTAATAGCAGTTTTATAGTTTCAAAGTATTTTTCCATTCATCATAATTTTCATTTAATTTGGGGCCAAGAGATAGGTGGCACATCCAGTGGAGCTCTTTTATTATCATACACCAGAACCCAGGTTCGAGTCCCTGCTTCTATGGTGGTGGTGGGGGTGGGGTGGGGGTGCTTTCTGAGCAGAGAGGCAGATCTGCAGGTGTCTTTGTGTCTCCCTGTCTATCTTCCCCTCCACTTTCAAGTTCTCTCTGTCCTAGCAAATAAAATAGAAAGGAAAAAAGAAAAAGGCATGGCCACTGGGAGCAATGGATTCGTAGTGCTAGCATGGAGCTCTAGCGATAACCCTGGTGGCAAAAGAACAAAAATCATTTAATTCTTAAAGCTTGTGAGCACAGATAAATTGGGAGGTTAAATAATGAGTGCTGTCAATCTGTATGATCATTCAAATAAAGAACTTTTTTCTGCTCTATATATTTCACCCAATAACCTTACATAAATTATGATTAACTGAAGTAATTATGAATTTTCGCTTCAGTTCTTTGTGTTTTGGTTACATCAACAGTAAAGGATTCGTTAATAGAGACAGTGTTTTACCCAGAGGGAATGGGGATTTAATAGCTTTTCCATGTTTTGGGGAACTAGGTCTTTAAAGCCAGTATACTGAGGTTTATTATTTGAACAGTATCATTTTCTTGTTCACTTTTGTTAACTTAGGTTATTACTGCAAATGCAATGCCTTGCACATTGGGACATACTGTGAGGTGAGCGTCAATCCATGTTCCTCAAACCCATGCCTTTATGGTGGTACATGCGTTGTGGACAATGGAGATTTTGTTTGCCAGTGTAGAGGATTATATACTGGTCAGAGGTATGTGCATTTTTTTGCAACTTATATTATACATGTAAAAGTATATATCCATATATTGTCTTTCTGTTGTATTCTATTTGTTTGCAATGTGTTAAGTTTCTGTGTACTTTTCCTTAATCTCCAGGTGTCAAATTAGTCCATACTGCAAAGATGAACCCTGTAAAAATGGAGGAACTTGTTTTGACAGTTTAGATGGTGCTGTCTGTCAGTGTGATTCAGGCTTTAGAGGAGAAAGGTAACTGGCTTCTTCCCAGACTTCATTTTTGCCTCTTTATTGTATCACCTTGATTAACAGATGCAGTAAGATGTTATTAATTTGGATTTCATTACTTCAGAATTTGCTAATCCTCATATTGGCTCTGTCTGTAATTTCTTTTTCCCTTTAAGCAAGTATTGAGTAGATGGATACAATACTTTAGAGAATGTGTGGGTTCTTGCTGCCAGTAAATATAGAATGAATGAGATTGTTGTGGTTTTCAAAGTAGATGTCTGTGGTATTGTACCTGTGTCTTAGAATAATGATCATAGCATCTTTTTATAATATATTATAACTGATATTTACATGGCATCTCAAAACCTTTCAGTTCTCTCCTTATTTTTCATAGTTCTTACCCATAGTCTTAAGAGGTGAGGTGACAATTATTTTTCAGGTGAAGAAAATGAGGCAGGTATACATCATCTTCCCTTGGAAAGGGTAAACAAGAGGCTAGTTACAAATGGAATATTTTGCTAGAAATTTAAACTAGCCAGTTAGAACAATTTTATGGTATACTGTTTATCAAAATGTACATTCTAAATTTATAGATCAAAGGTAGAAACAAACTGATATTTAGTCTTGGAATTTGATTTAGTAACCTGTTGAATCCTAGAAAAGTAGGAGTTAAATATTGGCATGACATAATGTTTATCTCTCAAATATACATTCAAAGTATGGAAGTGAATGATTAATTAGGCCCTAAAAGGTTTTTTTGTTGTTGTTGTTGTTGTTTGTTTGTTTTTGTTTTTTTTGGTTGTTGTGGTTGTAATTGTGATAGTATATATTGGCATGGTTATATACATGGTTTGTTTACTTTGTTAAGTAGTTTGACCTTCATCTTTGAGAATTATATGTCTGGCATATTCTGACTTAACGTTGCAGAGGACTTGTCTAATGCTCAGTTTTCTTGGCAGGTGTCAGAGTGACATTGATGAATGTGTTGGAAATCCCTGCCAAAATGGAGCACTGTGTGAGAACACACCTGGCTCCTATCACTGTAACTGCAGCCGTGAGTACAAAGGAAAGCACTGTGAGGAAGCTGCTCCCAATCAATATGTGTCCACCCCATGGAATATTGGATTGGCAGAAGGGATAGGAATTATGGTTTTTATCATGGGGATATTTTTACTGGTGGTCATGTTTGTCCTCTGTCGCAAGATGATTAATCGAAAGAAGAAACACCAGGCCGAACCTGAAGACAAACACTTGGGACCTAGCACAGCTTTCTTACAACGACCGTATTTCGACTCAAAGCTGAATAAGAACATTTATTCAGACATACCACCCCAGGTGCCTGTCAGGCCTATTTCCTACACTCCAAGCATTCCAAGTGACTCTAGAAACAATCTTGACCGAAATTCCTTTGAAGGATCTGCTATACCAGAGCATCCAGAATTCAGTACTTTCAACCCCGAGTCGGTACACGGACACCGAAAAGCCGTGGCTGTCTGCAGCGTAGCTCCAAACTTGCCTCCTCCGCCTCCTTCTAACTCTCCTTCTGACAGTGACTCCATCCAGAAACCTAACTGGGACTTCGATTATGACAGTAAGAACCTCTGTTTTTGATGTCAATAAAATGCCATTGAATTGAACAGTGAGGTTACAGGTTATGCCTGAGCTGCTCATGGTTCAGATCAAAATGTAAAGGGTTTTTTTTTGTTTTTTTTTTTAAGGTGTGACAGTACCTGAATTTTGAGGACTTTTCATATGCTTTCAAAACCTTTTCCTGATTTTTTAAGCACTAGCTGAAGGATGTGACTATTCTAGTTAAGGAATTTAATCTAGACATTTTCATATTAATAGTTTGGAAAGGCCATTTCACTTATGTGATTGATAAAGACAAAGCTCAGAAGGACATTTAAAAGCAAGCATGCATTTTTACTTATTTATTGTCACCAGGGTTGTCTCTGAGGGTTGGTGCTTGCCTTATTCCCAACAACATGTTCCCCACCCTTCCCCACCCACACATACCTTTTTTTTTTTTCCTCTATGGACACTGTACTGGATGAGCCATCAGCTGACTCCAGGATTTATTTTATTTTTAATCTTTATTTATTTATTTATTTATTGCCATCAGGTTTATTGCTGTGGATCAGGATTCTACCCCTCCCAGTGATACATTAAAAAAAAACCTTTGATAGTGGCACAGAGAGGGGAAGAGACCAAGGAGAGATACCCACAATACTGCGTCACTACTTGCAAAGCTTTCCCTTATAGATAGGGGCTAAGGAGTTGAACCAAAGTTCTTGTATGTGTGCTTTACTCAATGAATCACCACCAGCCCCCAGCATTTTTTTTTTTTTTAACATGACCACAAACCTAGGATATATAGTCTAGTGTAGAGCATAGGATTTTTATTTATTAATGATAGGAGGGAGGGAGAACACCAGAACCCTGTTCTAGCACATACTGTAATGGAGATCTAACGTGGGACTTTAGGAATTCAAGTCAAGGAATACACCTCCTGGCTTACTGTAGCATAGCACTTGCATGCCAGAGGGCCCAGGTTTGATCCCCAGTGGTGTGTATGCCACAACTCAGCAGTGTTCTTCTTTCTAACTCTCAGTCTCTCTTAAAAATAATGATAATCTGTGGTCCGGGAGGTGGCACAGTAGATAAAGCATTGGATTCTCAAGCATGAGGTCCCAAGTTCAATCCTGGCAGCACATGTACCAGAGTGGTGTCTGGTTCTTTCTCTCCTCCTATCTTTCTCATAAATAAATTATTTAAAAAATTTTTTTTTAAATAATGATAATCTTGGCAGCATTTAAAACAAAGCCTGGTCTGGAAATCCAGCATAATGGCTATGCAAAACACTTTCCTGTCTGAGACTCTAAGGTCCCATAAGCCATATCACTATAACCCAGAAATGAACAGTGCTCTTGCTCTCTCTCATAAAAATAAAATAAATCTGGGAGTCAGGTGGTAGTACAGCGGGTTAAGCGCACGTGGTGCAAAGCGCAAGGACCTGTGTAAGGATCCCAGTTCAAGCTGGCTCCCCACCTGCAGGGAGTCTTATCTTTCTCTCCCTCTCTCTGTCTTCCCCTCCTCTCTCCATTTCTCTCTGTCCTATCCAACACAATGACATCAGTAACAAAAACAGTAATAACTACAAAAAGACAACAAGGACAACAAAAGAGAATACATATATTTTTAAAAAATCTTAAAATAAATCTTTAAAAATAACCTTACTAGAAAAAGATGTACATGGCCAGAAAAAAATGATGCTATTTATGTTTTTTAGGACAGAGAAAAATGGGGGGGGTTGAAGAGATAGAGGGGGAGAAAGAAAGACACCTACAAACCTGCTTCACCACTCATGAAGGTAGAGAGTGGGAGCTCGAACCCGGACCTTTGTACATGTAGCGTGCTCTTGACCATGCATGCCACTGGCAGGTTTATTGAGTTTCCATTCTGTGAACCTCCAAGAATATTTATGGATTTTTAGGTTTTTTTTTTTCTTTTCTTTCTTGTTTGTTTCTTTTTCAGATATTTTCCCCAGTTCTTTCATTAGTAAGTAAATCTTGGGCAGTCATTTGATACACTACTTTGTACCAGGATATACTGCTTTATGTCAGGATAAGCTACAACCAAAACAGAGCCCTTACCCTCAAGTACTTATTGTTCGAATCGTCTCTTCCCTTTTAGCTAAAGTAGTGGATCTTGACCCCTGTCTCTCCAAGAAACCTCTGGAGGAAAAGCCTTCACATCCATACAGTGCACGAGAAAGTCTGTCTGAAGTGCAGTCCCTTAGCTCTTTTCAGTCTGAATCATGTGATGACAATGGTGAGTAAACAGAATTTGGAAATACTGTGATTTGTTTGCTGGCTGTTCACAATGGTGTTTACTTAATATATCCAGTGCCCCTGTGAAAACCCAAACCGTTCTCACATTTTGGTCCACTGTTAAATAGTTCCATGTACGTATTTGCATGGGGGAAAATATTTGTGATGTTCTTAGTGACTAGGAATTTGAACTGTAGCAGCTTGTCAGTTATAGGGAAGAAACTATAGTTAATTGAAAGAAACAAGTTGTCTGGCTATTCATTTAATAACATTTTTTTGACAACAGTAAATGTGTTACAGAGTTTTTTTTAAAAAAAGCACCCTGTAGCAACTGTCTATAGAGCATGCACCACACATTCACTCGCTAATTCACCCAAGAGAAGATGCAATAGTCTGAAATGTTCAACTTCAGAGGCACCTTTGGTGTATTACAAGGTTTTATTTGTCTCTTTCCCCAACCCCCATGCGGCCCCAGCTCCCATATGGATCAGAGCGTACTGACTGAGAGCACAGTTTAAGAGCTTGCTAGTAAGTTTTGATTATATTTCTAATGAAGGAAGTTTGGCCAGTGGGATCTTAGATGCCAGTTATGTTTAACTCGTTTCCTTTGTTAACTTTCACTTATATCTAGCTGTGCTATATATTAGCACATACCGGTAGAGAAAAATTACACTTTTAGAGGAAATTTTTTAATCTTGGGTGGGACTATGTTTTGTTTTTTGATTTTTTTTGTTTGTTTTTGTATAAAATTGTGACTAAACAATTAAAATTCTTTATGATGGAAAGAAATGGCCCACTAGTAAATTAATGTGACTGGTTTAAAACCAGATTTATTACAGAGTTCTTTATAAACTAAAGGTGACAGAATTGTATTCATTTCTACTTCAGGCTTGTCCTTTGATAAAAAGATATAATCTTTTTTATTTAGTAATGTTGTATATGCACATAGCTTTTATTACACCAGTAACAACAAGGTAGAATTGCTTCTTTGATAGGTTTAATTCTAAAATGCTAGTGTTGCCAGTTTATTTCATAATTAATATTTTGGTTCCTAAATCCTTTTCTTAAATACATTTCATAGTTTTGTCAGTTTTTTTATTCTATTTTTTCCATGAAAATATTATCTATCTTAACTCCTTTAGTAAATCAGCACACTGTGATGTATTTTGTATTTTAACTACTATAAATCGTAAAATTTAAAGTCTGTATTAAGAATCTGTGTTATATGTTAGTTTTCTTAGGCTGTTGTATCAGATTATCATCACATGCCTCGGTAGGTTAACAGGGAAGTTTGAACCAGGATGTGAAAAATCAGTTTCCTTACCTTTTGTAGCATTCTTTGATGCATGGTTGCTCCTTCTAGTGCCAAATGGAAAATATTCTCTCCTTTTAAGACCCCTGTGATTACTTTGGGACCACATAGATAACTCATAACTCGTGAAAATCTCTCCATCACAGTGACCATTAACTTAGTGATGTCAGTAAAGCCCCTGTTGCTGTGATGGTAACATATTCACAAGTTCCCAGGACTAGGATGTGGACATCTCTAAGGACCATCTTCCTACCTACCATATGCATACTTACTTATCTTGGCAGCAATGCTTTCAAACAATCTGGTATACAAATGAAACAGGAATTTACACAGGAAACAACCAGGCAGACAGTCTGTATTTCTCTGCTGGTATGTTAACTCAGCAGCTGGTAGCTCATTTGCAAAAAAGACAAGAAATTTTGGGTGGGTGGGGAGGAGGGTGGGTGGATAGGGAGTACATAAAAAAGAACCAAAAATCATGTTAGACTTTTCTTTGCATATTCTCCTTATTATGTAGTTCTTTAAGTTTCTTTTGTTCTGGCAACAATATACCATTTGATGAAATGGACCCAGAAAAGCAGCTTAGCGTATATTTTACTCTTTAAATGTGAAGTCTTTACCCAGAAGGAGTTAAAATACAGATTGTTTTTCCCTAATTTTAATTCTAAAACCTGTAGCTAAGTTTTCTTTCTAAGTTGTAATAAGGTTGCTTATTCCTTTGAATAATGCAATGCAGTTTGATCAGAAAAAGCACCTGAGACATGTAACTGAATGGAGGTGTCATGCGTAACTACATGAAGTGGTTATGTCCCTCACTTCACATTTGAACATTCTGAGCTAAAAATTAATAAAAAGAAAGCACTTTGAATACGTTGTTTTCTAACTGACTGAAGATTTTTCTAATTTACTCCTTTTGTGCCTCTTTGCAAGCTTCCATAGTGACTGTCATACACCTTGTCAATGCTGTAGTTGACACTGTGAATAAAGAAGGTATAGTCAATGCGTGTGCTGTGTGTTGTGTTTATAGTGACTGTCACTGGAGTAGTGTGCTTTTATGCAGTAGTGTGCCATACTACGCAGTAGTGTGGTTTCGAAGCATTGACTACTTTTATTTTGTGCAGGTGTATATCTTCATAATCCAGAGCCATCCTGAAAAATCTATTTATGTTGTCTTTTTGTTATTCTTGTCATTCATAGTGGAATTATACAGACATCAGTACTAGCTCATCAGGATCCTGACAACTTCTATTGAAGTTACTCTAAAAATTGAAACCGTTTTAATAATAGAAATACACCTCCTATGGCTAGAACTAAGATTGAGAAGCACAAAGCTTTTGTAATTACCTTTAACTGACTCTTCCACTCGGACTTTTCCCTTAGCGTTCACACCCTCTGCCATGCAGTAGATGATGGTGGCAGGTTTATAAGGACCTCAACCACATCCTTTTAAGTTATTTTTAAATTGAATTAGCCTTCAGTAGCCTTTTATTAGTACACTGAAATTTGAGTAGCCACATATATGTACATTACAGCCAGGTAGTTTTCAAATTATAAATTAAATCACCTGGAGAACTCATTTAAAGTCCTCAAAGTTTCTGATGCATAGGTTGGGTCTGATCTGGGCCCTAAGAATCTGTAAATCTAACCACTTGCAGATAATTCTTTTGCTATGGGTCTGGGGATCACACTCTGGAGAACTATACTAGACAGTCATAGGTACATAACATTTACGGTGTCTCTCTCGATGTCTCTTTCAGTGCACATGCATTGTTGGCAAGATTTAGGAGAGAAGAACTGTTTTATACCACATTTGATAGTATTGTCTTATAGGGCAGGGCTAGGTGTCGTCAACATTACTGATTTCAACTACTGAGATGGTAACTTGTCTTCATAGGAAATCTGTCATTTGATTTATTAGATTTTAGTTTTAACATCATGATCCAAATATTTTCAATATCTATGTTTACAGTAACAGAATTAGGGGCCAGGTGGTGTAGCACAGTGGGTTAAGCGCACATGGCGTGAAGGGGAAGGACCAGCGTAAGGATCCCCACCTGCAGGGGGGTTTGTTTCACAGATAGTAAAGCAGGTCTGCAGGTGTTTTTCCCCCCTCTCTGTCTTCCCCTCCTCCCTCAATTTCTCTCTGTGCTATCCAACAAAAATAGCAACAACAACAACAGCAAATATTATAACAAGAGCAACTAAACGGGAAAAAATGGCCACCAGGTGCAGTGGATTTGTAGTACAGGCACCAAGCCCCAGTGATAACCCTGGAGGCAAAATTAATAAATGAATAAAAATAACAGAATTAAAATGCTTCCTTTCATTCTCTTTCATTGAAAAAATTTTTTAGGCATATTTAAGAAATGTGAATTGAATATGAAGTGAAGAACTGGTTTAAAAATTTAAGAATTATTGAGTGCCTATTTTGTAAAATTGTCTGTTTTTTTTTTAAAGATTTACTTAATCATCAGTGTGAGAAGAGAAGAAGTAAGAACAATGCAAGCAATGCTAGAATTTGAACCCAAGACCTCATGATTGAGGTTTTTTTAATTGTTGTAGTTATTATTGTTGTTATTGTTGTCATTGTTAGATAAGACAGAGAGAAATGGAGAGAGGAGGAGAAGACGGGGAGAGAAAGATAGACACCTGCAGACCTGCTCACCACTTATAAAGTGACTGCACCCCCCCCCCCCACAGGTGGGGAGCAGGGGGCTTGAACCGGGATCCTTACACCTGTCTTTGCACTTTGCGCCACCTGCACTTAACCCATTGCACTACCACCCAACTCCTCATGATTGAGATTCTAACACTATTCACTCTCCCGTTTCCCATCTGCATCTGTCTGATTTTTTAAATGAAATTACTACATTTTTAGTAGCTCTAAAATATTTACATATATACTAAATACTTGCTTATTCCTTTTTTTTTTTTTTTAGAATCACCACATTTTTTCCCATTTAAATTCCTAGAACAGATGTGTTAATCAGATCCTTACGTGTTTCAAACTAGTTGATTTCACTAGTTTCCTGTACATTGTACAATGTGTGGAAAGTATTGGCCTTGTTAAGAAATCATGCCAGCAGTTAACAATAAATGCTTCACCTACATTATTTAATTCTTAGAAGAGCTCTAAGTAACTTTCATATACCGATTTCAAAGATAAGAGCTTAGAGGGTAAGCCAATGCTAGCACTCTCTCCAGATGGCCTTACTGATGATGGAGTTCACGTCTACTTTCTCTAACTGTATTGCTCAACCTCAGTGAAGAAAAAAAAAGGTTCTGAAAGAACTCTGGGGTGGAGTGAGGAATGAATTCAACAGCTAGTTGATTTCTGAAAGGAAAGATTATATAAATGCAAAATCATATTCAATATAGGCATGGGTAAGAGAAATTATTTTTATTTTATTATTATTTGCCTCCAGGGTTATTTCTGGGGCTCAGTGCCTGCACTATGAATCTACTGCTCCTGGAGGCTATTTTTTCCCTTTTGTTGCCCTTGTTATCGTTATTATTGTTATTATTGTTGTCATTGTTAGATAGGACAGAGAGAAATAGAAGAGGGGGAGAGAAAGATAGACACCTGGCAGGCCTGTTTTACAGGTTACTAAGCGTGGGTGGAGAGCTGGGGGCTCAAACTGGGATCCTTAAGTCAGTCCTTGGACTTCGTACCATGTGTGCCTAGCTACCCACTATGCTACCATTCAGCTCCCTTTTTTAGTTATTATAAGTGTATAAGGTTGTTAGTGAATTCCTCTAAACTTAACATCCATTTACCTGCCATCATGTGCGATAAAGAGTGTATATTCTGTAATTTTCGATGTTTTATAATTACCACTTAAATAACCTCATGCTTCCAAATTTCAGGAAAATTTGATGTCATAATATGCTCAACATGGTGTCTTTTAAAATCTCTTTTATCAATTTACATTTTTATTCTTGCAAAAAAAAAGTTCCAGTTTAAATTGCCAGAAACAAAGAAAAAGATAGTAAGATAGTATTTGTGTTTTCTGGCAAAGTCTCAATTTATTATTATCATCATCATCAGTCATCTTTTTCCTCCTTGCCCATGTCCCTTTTTACTTGTGCTGCATCAATTTCTCAGCCTTTTAGAATTTTCATAGATAATGGCTTAAAGGTATGGTACATGGCTGACTGAGCCTTGATAAACAGTTTAAATTGTGTTATGTACTTACCTTTATTGCCTTTTCAGCTGTTTATCTGTTTTAATTATAAATGTTTTCTTTTCTCTCTACTCTGCCACCAAAAGAGTCTTTGGCTGCTCCTGACCTCAGCAAACCAAGAGGTGACTTATGCATGCCAGTTGTTCTTTGATACTCACTAAAAATATTGGTAAAGATTTGACCCCCCCAATGCTGACTTGCTTCACTTGTTTGCTCAGTTTGTGCACTGCATCCTAAACATGTATTGCCTAGTCTTTTTCTCTGGAAAAGGATTTTAAAAATCCTTGTGGGAGGGCGGGAAATATCCCTAGATTGGGAGGTCTGTTTTTATGTCATTTAAAAATGATCATTAGACCTGTGTAGGTAGCAAAGGTGGACTGTTGGAGTCTTATCAAACATATTTCCCAATGTTTGATTGCATTTTGCTTGATTTGGAGGCATGCTTTGATACATAACCCATATTAATATAATTCCTGGTTGGGGGCTAATAAAGAATGGTACAGATTTAAATATCAGGCTTTTCACATTATTATAATGAATTTTTTTATTTTAATATGTTAAAATTAATTCGATTGCCTGAAAACATTGTATTGGTTGATGTTTTTAATGACAACTAGTTAGATTATGTAGCATTTGATATTATATTGAAAAGGAATTTCTCCTTTCTAAAAAGACAAGTTATGTTTGCTGACATCCTAAGACTGAACTAATGCTCTTCTTCATAATAGAGCAAAGGGTTTTTAAATGACAAAAGGAAAGAGAAATCATTTATAGAAAAGTGCATGTAATTTAGGTGCTAGCATATTACTGCTGCTGTTAAAATTCTTTTTGTTTCCTTGAATGTTAGGTATGTACATAAAACTGTAAGTCCACATTTTAGAAATAGAACCTCGCTCATAGAGGTCCTCAAAATTGGGTTGGAATGGCGGGTGGGGATTCTCTTCAAAGCAAAGGCCAGGGGTTCCAAAGTGATGAACCTATACAAATGTGAGTGTGAATGATGCTTTGTGTGTTTTGACACTGAGCTCTTTGTCCATACCACACATGCTTCAGAGAAAAAACACTGAACTTTTTTTTTTCTTCCTACCAAGGGTATCACTGGGATACATCAGATTGGATGCCAGCTGTTCCTCTCCCAGATATACAAGAATACCCCAATTATGAGGTTATTGATGAGCAAACGCCCCTGTACTCAGCTGATCCAAATGCCATTGATACGGACTATTACCCTGGGGGTTATGACATTGAGAGTGATTTTCCACCACCACCAGAAGACTTTCCAGCACCTGATGAACTACCACCATTACCTCCAGAATTCAGTGATCAGTTTGAATCCATTCACCCTCCTAGAGACATGCCTGCTACAGGTAGTTTGGGTTCTTCATCAAGAAGCCGGCAGAGGTTCCACTTGAATCAGTATCTGCCCAATTTCTATCCCATTGATATGTCGGAACCTCATAAAACAGGCCCTGGTGAGAATAGTACTTACAGAGAACCCTATGCCCCTTACCCTCCAGGGTATCAAAGAAACTTTGATGCCCCCACTGTAGAAAACATGCCCATGTCTGTGTATACCTCCACGGCTTCCTGCTCTGATGTGTCAGCGTGCTGTGAAGTGGAGTCTGAGGTCATGATGAGTGACTATGAGAGTGGAGACGATGGCCACTTTGAAGAGGTGACGATTCCTCCACTAGATTCACAACAACATACGCAAGTCTGACTCCCCCCAAAGTGCCTGGAATGAACCTGGAGATTATATATAAATGATCTTCTGCATTGTTCCTTGCAGTGCTTTAGTGCTTCTTCTTTTTTTTTTTTTTTTGTGAGCTAATATGAGCATAACTGCACTGAATTATGCACCTCTTGACATGTTAGCCATTTCCAGTATCCTAACCTACTGTAATTGGGTGAAATGTCCGTTGGCTGTGCCATTTCTTAGCATTTTTTTTTTTTTTTACTTAACCTTTGTCTGTTTAGTGAAAAGAAAAATCAGTCTTCCCATCCTGTTAGCATGATTTATGTATTTATATAGATTTGTTTATTTTAATTTTTTGTCTTTTGTAAATTTTATGTACAGATTTGATTTTTTTTCATCGTTTTTAATTAGATTTTCAAGATATTTTTGTGCTTTTTTTTTTTTTTACTGAATTCTGAATTTTAGTGGTGTTAGTATCACTGTCTAGCATCCTGATTTTTTTTTTAATATAACCAGGGTTCATTCTATGTCCTTTTCCACTGAAATCTGACATTTCATTAAAACATTTCAGTAAAGTTATGTATTTCTAGCTGTACATAGGATAAGGAAAAAGCTGATACCTGAACATGTCTTAAGTGGGTTGCTGTATTTTAGAATTATAAACATTTTTCATTATTGGAAAGTGTAATGGGGACCTTCTGCATACTTGTTTAAAACCAAAACCACCATGACACAGTTTTTATAGTGTCTGTATATTTGTGATGCAATGGTCTTGTAAAGGTTTTTACTGAAAACTATCATTAGCCAGTCTTTCTTACTGACAATAAATTATTAATAAAATACTTTAGCGTTCTGCCTGTTTTTCCTCCTTATTTGTGCTCCTGATCAGGATTCAGTTTCTGAATTAAGAAAGAAAGATGTAGGTAGGTTTCTGTGGCTTCAATATGGTCTTTCCAGTTGCCCAAACCAGATTATGCTCATAGTGTAACCACAAGGTGGCAGTAGATAGCAACTGGATACTAAGAAATTTTTCTTTATGTATTTTTATTACTATGTATAGCCATAGCCTGTTTGTTTTTCGCATGATATACATTAAAAAAATCTTTATGAAGCACTGTACCTTTCTACTGTCAAAGAACATATCATACTTTTGTATGCTTTAATGTGAAATCTAAAAACTATTTTCCATTGTGTATTTATGCAAAGCCCGTGGTCCAACAAATACTTGGAGATTTATTCAGTAACTAAGTAACTACTATGCACCAGTCACTGTGATATGAATTGTGAATGATTCTTAGAACATTGGAAAGACTTTCTCTTTAAGTAGATGCTGTACTTTGTCACATGTAGTTTAAATGGCAACGAGAACTAAAATATGTATAAGGCCAGCAAACTCATAAATTATAACCACTTACAGCATTGCCAACTGCTTTTTTCATTTCTCCTTTCATTTTTTTTCAAATGTGCCCTGTGTCATTTCTTTAGTCATTGATTTTTAGGAATTACCTACTGACTCAGAGACCATATAACCTAACAAACCTCTGTTACTCTTGTTACCCTCCCAGGTATTACAGCATAATTTTGGGTTAATTCATAAGCAGGGGTTTCATTGCTTTAATGTAGGTATCGCATGATGGTTGTTTCCACAAAAGATGCCCTAATTTTTCTTTCACTTTAAAATGTTCATGACTAGATTATTTTTAGAAATGGCTTTGTATTAGTTTGTACATAAACAGACATCCTGCTTTCTTTGATTTTTACATATAAATGGAGACATATAATAAGAGATGACCAGTAAAACAGCAGTGTGTGGAGTGGTGAGTACAAGGGGCGGCGAGTTAATATTTAGGAAGGAATGTGTGAAGTTGGGGAAACAGTTTTTGTTAATATTAATTTTTATGAATGAGAAGAGATATGAGCCCCACTCATTTTTGTAGCCAGGTATAATGTTATCCTCAGACATGCAAGTCCTGTGCTCTATGCTAGGCTATCTCATCAATTTTAAGGACGAATTTTGTTTCTTCTTTTTTGTTTGTTTTGTTTTGTTTTGTTTTTTGGCCTCCAGGGTTATTGCTGGGGCTCCATGCCTGCACCACAAATCCACTGCTCCTAGAGGCTATTTTTTTCCTTTTTGTTCCCCTTGTTGTTTTATTGTTGTGGTTACTATTGTTGTCATTGATGATGCTGTTGGATAGGACAGAAATCAAGAGAGGAGGGGAAGACAGGAGAGAGATATACGCCTGCAGACCTTCTTCACCACTTGTGAAGCAACCCCCCTGCAGGTGGGGAGCCAGGGGCTCCAACTGGGATCCTTATGCTGGTCCTTGTGCTTTGCACCACATGCGCACATCATCCGACCCCCTAGGATAATATTTTGAGATGATAATGTCTCGACAGCTGAGTAAAAATATCTGAATTTGATGAGGACTGTCCTGATCATCATGAGACTGGGGAGTAAAACTCGAGGCAGAAAGAATAATTGGCACAAGGACTGACACTGGAATGGGACTACAAAGTAGAAGAGAAATTAAGTATGACTTAGGGATGTGTCAAAAGATGCCCTTGAGTTAGAAGGTTGAATTAGAAAGTTTGGAAGTACCAGTTTTTTTCCTCCTACACATCTCCATTCTGGAGTTGTTTTTATGGAGGGCCCATGCACGTGGTTGCTTTCTTCACTCCGTATTCCAACTGTTGATTGAATTTTCCTGTGTCATCTGGAAAATTACTCTTAACTATGGATTCTATGACTTCACTTAGCATGACTCTTATTTTGAACTACCAGTTATTTCCTGAGTATGAGTGTACAGAAAGGCATTGTTTTTCCGAGTTTGTAGATTAGAGAATGTATTTTCTTACTTAATTAGAAGGTATTTTTTTTAGGGGGGGAATAGGTCGAGGGGTAAATTTTAATACAAATTTTGACGTCTGAACCACTGTATTCTAGCTCCCAGTGTAACCATTAAAAATTTTTTTTGTTGTTCTATTTCAACTTATGTCAATATTTCAACTTATTTGTTCTCTAGCCAACATGACTCTTCTTTATGTGGGTCTTTTCTCATCCATTGCATGCATTGCTTTCCCTGTGGAAATCTAACATTTGAGAAATGTTCTTGTGTTATTCTTTGATGAAATTTCCTCCTCCCCCTCTCTTCTTTCCCCCTGTCTTATTTTTGAAACTTACTTCTAAAAGCTACTACATTAGTTAAATTGATCCTCTAATTTTCTGATTGAATTCCTATTGTTCATCATTTCTTTTTTGTTCTACTTCCTGGAAGAAATTCCATGTATCTTTTGTTAAAGCTTTTATTCTTACACAATCTCAGTGTTTGGTCTTGTTCTAAATACTCCTTTCTGTAACTGTATGATGGATATTTATTCTTGCTGCTTGACTCCCTGGCACCTCATTTTTCTCATTGTATTATTTTAAACAAAATGTCCTTTGCTTTGCTTGGTTATCCTCTGAGCTGCTTCTTAACATTCCTTCTAGTTGGCCTTGATCTCATTTGCACTTTGGATGTGTCCCTGCTGCTTGACTTAGTACTTAATGAGGCCCTAAAGCTGATGGGAAGCTGATAACTCATGAGTTGCCCGGTGACTTGGAGGGGTCTCTGTCTGTGGGGAGGGAGAGGGTGTCTTTTCTACATGCCCTTCCTTTGGAGAACCTTCATCTTCAGAGGCAGTACCATCCGTCTTCTTTGCATGGAAAATATTTTTGCTCTTATTTTAAGTTTGATAAGAAGATTGAGGGTGTTATAAACTTCATCCCAGGAGTTGAATTATGCAGGCTTCCATCCCTTTACATAGTTGTCACCAAGGCTGTTCAAGTTAGAATTGAGAATCTGGGGTCTAACAACTTGTGTACAACTAAAGCCCCTTATAATTGCTCCGTCGATCATCCACTTTCCAGCACGCATAGCAAATTACTTTGTGCTCTTGCCGTCTCTCCAGTCTGATTTCCTTCTCTGCTAAAGTATGGTGTATCACCCTTCCTGCTGCCCATCTTCTTAGAGTACAGCAGGATTTAGAGTTCACAGTAGCTCTTCCTTGAGCTGAAAATAGTTGCTTTTTCAACTCCCCACTTACATTTGGCATTATAAAGAAAGGAAATGGGAGAGCAGTGGTCTTCATCTAGATATCTGGATGATGCTTTTACCTAGGATTTTTGTCGTTTAAGAAGAATTGGCATATGGCTTTCCCATGATGCCATAGCAAGTTGCCTTAGACCTGCTGGTTGAAAATATGTCTACTCCCAGGGCTGGGTGCACACATTACCACCGTGCACAAGGACCTGACTTCAAACCTTAGGAAGGGGCCCAGTCCTTCCATTATGAGTTCAACCCATTCACGTAGGTCCACCTAGGGTTACATACCTCTTTATTACTACTATTATTTAAAAGCAACTGACTAGAAACTTAATTGTTATGCATGTACAAACTATTGTATTTACTGTCGACCATAAAACATTAATCCCCCAATAAAGAGGGAAAAAAATAAAGAAACTTAATCATAGGAATTCCAGTAACATCTCTGTGTCTTATGTCCACTCAACAAAGAAGTCATACCTTTTTCTGTAAAGATGAACTTTTTGAGGGCCGTTTTAGAAAAGCCTACCTACAACAAATGTTTTTTTGTTGTCTCATTTATTTTACCACCAGAGTTATCACTGGAGCTCCAAGCCTGCATGATTGCACAACTCCTTATTTAATTTCTTTATTTTTCATCAGAGGGGGAAAGGCAGGAGAGACAGCACTGCTCCACCACTCATGAAGACTCCTTCATACAGGTGTTCCCATGTGGTGATTGGGGGCATGAACTTGGGTCCTCTTTGCATAGTCAAGTATGAACTCTAGTGGCTGAGCAACTTCCTGGCCCCTGTTTTATTTTTATAATCTTTAACCTTTTATTTTATTTATTTTCCCTTTTGTTGCCCTTGTTGTTTAACATTGATGTGGCTATGATGTCCTTGTTGTTGCATAGGACAGAGAGAAATGGAGAGAGGAGGGGAAGACAGAGAGGGGGAGAGAAAGACACCTGCAGATCTGCTTCACCACTTGTGAAGTGACTCCCCTGCAGGTGGGGAGCCAGGGACTCAAACTGGGATCCTTACGCCAGTCCTTGCACTTTGTGCCACGTGCATTTAACCCACTGCGCCAACACCTGACTCTCAACCTTTAACCTTTTAAAATAGTACACAAACAGTTTGAATTTGTAAGATATTTGCCCTTCACTTTTTTAAAGTAAGGCATCTTTTGAATTGAAAGTGAGTAAACATTATTGTATCTGAGTTCTAAGTTTGTAAGCCTTACGTTGAATGGTATATACTTTTTATTTTATGTATCCTCAGAGAAAAACCCAAGGTCTCATGCATGCAAGACATGTACTCTTCTGTTGAGCCCTTCAGGGCGCTGAAAACTATTTACTTGATGTAAACAACATGAATTAGCACTGGCCTTTTTCATCACAAAAGAATCTAAGCAACCACATAGAGTGTGCTTCTCAATATGTTTTCCTAAAAATCTTTAGCTCTGTATCATTTAATAGAAGCCAGGGTCTGTCAGTTGCTTCAAGCAAGACTTCATTGAGCCTGTTTGCTTGATGTCCATTTAAAATTCTGTAGAAAATTCCAACACCTTAGAAAATCCCTTCATTGTTTTGTATACATAGCATTTTCACCTGGGTTCTATTCTGTATTTTTTTTAGTACTACATATTTAAAGACAACTTACTATTTATCACAGTCTGTATGCTACTCCTGGGAATTATGGTTTAGCTTACTAGGTAAGAGATTTGATTTATAGGTTAAATACCCAGGGGGCTTAGAATACTGGTAGGAAATACTTTCGGTTTTTTTTTTTTCCTTTTTTAAAAAAGATTCATTTGTTTCATGTGTGAGAAACAAAGAATGAGAAAAACCCGAGATATCAAAATGTGTTGAGTTGCCGAAGCGACCTGTCACTGTTAGTTACTGGTAATTAAAACACAAACTAGTGGCCGGATTAACAAAGGGCATTAGAAGCGTTGGCTATTTGAGTTCTTGTCATTGTGATACCTGAGATTATAGAGAAACCTGACAAACCAAATTAAATTGTCAGCTGCCATCTACCATAGAGCTATACCTTACCTCTCAGAGGACCTAGGCACAGTGCTGAAATGCAATTTAAGTCCTCAACTTCAGATTGTATGCTTGCTCTCTCCTGCTGCAGAGAGGAGCAGGGTCAAAAGGATGGTGAGAGGAGAATTATGGGAGAGGTGATAAGACAGCAGGTAATTCTGCCCGAAGACTCCTTTCTCAAGAGAGATTTAAAGAGTTGGACATCCAAGTAATGAAGCTGAAGGGTTGTCATTCCACACGTGAAGTCTCTGGACACAGTCTGAGGTGAAGCATGTTGAGGTGGCAATCGTTGCGTTGGTTAGGTTGTGATCGGCGGATGCAATATTATTTGGTATGGATTGGGAGATGCATACGGGAAAGTGGGCCCTATCCAGGGGTTCCAGGACTGGGGGAAGTAGGGGCTCTATAGTGGAGATGTGAGGTTCCTGCTGTCTTAGGGTTCAAAAAGACAATCGATAGTTAATGTTATCATCACATTATTTGGTAATTGGGTTAACTTTGAAAAGTCCTTTTGTTATGGTTTCCTGTACAGTATCCAGACCTTCTACCTTCTGCAACCCTCAATGACCCTGGGTCCATGCTCCCAGAGGGCTAGAGAATGGGAAAGCTATCATGGGAGGGGGTGGGTTAAGGAGATTGGGTGGTGAGAATTGTGTGAAGTTGTACCCCTCCTACCTTATGGTTTTGTTCGTTAATCCTTTCTTAAATAAAAAATTTTAAAAAAAAAGAGTCGGACATCAACAACAGATGAGTGGCTGAATAAGTTGTGGTCTATATATATAATGGAATACTACTCAGCTATTTAAAATGATGAATTCACCTTCTCCATCTCATCTTGGATGGAGCTTGAAGGAATCACATTAAGTGAGATAAGTCAGAAAGAGAAAAATGAATATAGGCTGATTTCACTCATAGATGTTGAAAAATAAGAACAAAGGGAAAACACAAAGCAAAACTTGGGCTGGATTTGATGTATTGCATCAAAGTAATGGAATGGAGTGGGGTGTTGAAGTCCTGGAACATAATGGTGGAAGAGGACCTAGGTGGGGTGTTAGGGTGTTATACAGAAAAATGAGAAATGTTACACATGCACCAACTACTGTATTTTACTGTCAACTGTAAACCATTAATCCCCCCCCAATAAAGAAAAAAAGAGTTGGATATCTGAAGCTGGAAGATCATGGTTATTAGAATGCATAACTCTTGTTATACAGTCAGTAAGTGTGGTTTGGAAAAAATGGTATCTTGTATTCAATCTTACATCTTTTTCCCACCTTACAGTTGAAGAGATCCTTTGAACAAAAGAGTCATTTTAAAAGGTTGTATAATTTCATAATAAGGAATTTATGTAGTTATTTGGCTATTTTGCTACTTTAAAGAAAATTTCAACTTTTTTTTTTGGTGGGAACGTAAATTAAATTTTTTTTTTATTTAAGAAAGGAGACATTAACAAAACCATAGGATAAAGAGGGGTACAGTTCCACACAATTCCCACCACCCTATCTCCATATCCCATCCTCTCCCCTGATAGCTTTCTCATTCTCTGGGAGTAAGGACCCAGGGTCATTGTGGGTTGCAGAAGGTGGAAGGTCTCAATTCAAATCAAATAATATTGCATCCGCGATTGCAACCCAATCAACGCAGCGAGTGCCACCCCAGCATGCTTCACTTCAGACTGTGACCAGAGACTTCAGGTGTGGAATGACAACCCTTCAGCTTCATCGCTCGGGTGAGACCTTTCCTTTCATAGTATACTCTAATTCCATTCCAGGTGGTCCACTCCCCAATAAAGTCCCCAAACCTAGATCTAGTCCAGGTCCCCTGAGATAGTGCATATGTTCACATGTGCCCATAAACCAGGGAAAAATATATATGTGAAAGAAATTTTCAACTTTTTACACTAACTTAATATATTTTATTATTAATAAATTAGTATCTGTATATATATTTTTGCACTCCTTCAAGGAAGATGTCTACATGTGTATTTTTTTGTTTGTTTTAAAAGTGTTACAACATGTCAAAATTCTAGAACTACAATAGCATAAAAGGCGGAATGTCTATAGACATTTAATGAGCATTTCCTCAGCCTTGATGTATGTATAGTGGTCTGTTGTGATATTTCTAAGACAGTGTTTTGTTTTTCTCTCGATGTCTTTTCCATATCACAGCCAATATAGAGACTGATACTTTTTTTATGGTTCCATGGCAAGAAGGGACAAGATCACCATAAGCCAGACGATCCAGCTGTGAATTGTGATGTCCCAGGTTCCTCCATGCTACCCACAGGATTGGAGGATATAGAAAACATTAGACAAATCCTGCTCTCCTTCCTCCCTGTGAACCTATTTCCATGAAATACAGTCTAGGCAAGAACTGGATCATCTTCTTAAAATAAGCTTCAATTTCCTGTCAATTTCCAGCGACTGCATATAAATGTAACACTTGAATTTGCAATCAGTCAGACTTGGGAAACTATTCCCACCCAACACCTCCAGTCGTTTTTAGTTGTTGGGCGCCTTTTTTTTCCCCCCCACCATTCTCTTCTGTCCCTGCTCCCACCGATTGAATCAGTAACTTTCTGGAGGTCAATGTGAGCTGTTCTGTCTCTTTTTGCAGACTAGCATTCTGTGTACTTTCCGATTATTCTTCATCAAAGACATTAGGTTCAATTTCAATTAGCGTACCAGCTCAGAGAGAGTTGTTTGTCAGAATTTAATTTCCTCACTAGCAGTTTACTGCCACTACTGCAAACAGAACGAGCCACTTGAAAAGAATGACAAGGATTTTTCTCCCCAAGAAAACTTCTGCTTGTGTGAACACTTGGGTAATTAATGTACTTGTCACTGCACTGCTAGAGTGTGTGGCCATATAAGAGGCCACATTTTCAAAATAATGCTAGACAGGAGAAAGGAAATGTATAACCTATCTGAATAAAAATGTGATCAGACCAAATATATCTTGTAAAGTGCTAATGGTACACGGTCTACATTAGAGGAAATGATAATTAGCTCAGTGGTTCTTAAAAATTCCTGCAATTACCCAATTACCCAAAGGGGAAGGGATTTTCAAACTGTGTAATACTATTACTTCAATTCATTGTAATGTTAATGCTTATGGATGCTACCTAACAGCTTTGGGATAAGGAGAGATAGAAGAATGTAAGTGGGCCAGCCAGTGGCGTACCTGGTTAAGCACTCAGTGCACAAGGATCCAGGTTCAAGCCTCTGGTCCCCACCTGCAGGGGAAAAGCTTCATGAGCGATGAAGCAGGGCTGCAGGTGTCTCTCTGTCTCTCTCCCTATGTCCCCCTCCCCTCTCAATTTCTTTGTCTCTATCCAATAATAAATTGATACAAATATTTTGGGTGGAGGTAGATAGTATAATGGTCATGCAAACAGACTCATGCCTGAGGCTACAAAGTCCCAAGTTCAATCCCCCCTACCACCATAAGCCAGAGCTGAGCAGTGCTCTGGTTAAAAATTTTATATATATATTTTTAAATAAGGAGAAGAATCAGTCTACCCAGAGAGATGTCAACCCCTCATGTATAATAAAGACTTACAATCTCAGTTTGATTTATATTCCATATTCAAAATGTTATCCCACCTGCAAATTAGTATTTTTTTTAAGAAAATGGTTTTTAGATGCTGTTTGGAATCAAGCTCAGGGCCGCATTCAAGGGAAGCGCGTGATCTACGACCGTCACCCATCTCTGATCTAATATTTTTGTGAAGGCAAGATCAAAACAGTGTCCCAATCATTCATGGAGTTTTACTGTTTTTAAAAAAAGTATCAATATTAGGTGGTAGATAGCATAATGGTTATGCAAAGAGACTCATGCCTGAGGCTCCAGAGTCCCAGATACAATCTCTTGCACCACCATAAGCCAGAGCTGAGCAGTGCTTGGTAAAAAAAATAAAATAAAAAGAAAGAAAAAATTAGTAATAGTATTTGTTTATAGAGATAGAGAGGGTGAGGGGTGGAGGAGAAGAGAGAGAGAGAGAGAGAGACCCTACAGTGCAGCACAGTGTGTGGAGGCTGGACTCAAATCTGGGTCTCACACATGGCAAAACAGAGCATCCAAGTTTATTCAAGTTTATCCAAGTGAGCTATTTCACTGGGCCTGTTTGTTGCTATTATGCGGTGCCAGGAATCAGCCCCAGGCTGGTATGCATGCATGGCTAATGCTTTAACACCAAGGCTCCTTACAGGCCTTCCAAACAGATATCATAAAATAATGCTCTGTCTCTTGGTCCTGGATTATTCTCACACTGACTGTCAAGGCTAGATTTGTTCTTTCACAGGATAATAAGAAATACTGCTGCATATTTATATCATGCTTTATTCAATGGACTCTAGATCCATAGGCTTTACAACTAGATATGGGGAATTCTCTGACGTTAGCATCACCACTTACTGAGGGATTGAATTAACAAATATTTTCTTAGTCTCTCATACTTTGCTTATTACCTGTGGACATAAAAATGAACAAAGTGTGTCTTATGAGCAGCCTGGATTGTTTTTTATTTCAACATCAGTATCATTTTATTGGAAAAATACTGATTTACAGAGTTGTTGCTGTCACAAGGATACATGTCCCCAAAATTTAACATCATTATATCTCTCCCTACACTAAACTATCATCTTTATCCACCACAGCTCTTGGGTTTCCAACCTCCTATTAGTATTTCTCCCTTCCCCCTTCTAAGCCCCAGTATCTGCTATGATAGACTGTAGTCCACTGAGGATTCACTTCTTACTGTCCTTTGTCTTATAGGTTCCATCTATGTTGGACAGTCAGACTGTTAGCAAATTTTCAGCCATGGTCTTTGACTAAGGCAATGCATTTGTGTGGACAAAGATTGTGAGCTGTCAAGCAACACATTTAATAAAAATCAGACTGCTATGTCTAGGGCTTTCTCTCCACTCTGAAATTATAGTTTTGTGTGTGAAGTAACAGAAAATAAATCAAAATCAAACTCTCTGGTAGCAGAGAGATAGCATCCTGGGTAGGGCACACACCTTGCAAAGTAGGAAGCTCATATTTGAACTCTAGCACCATCTGGGGGCTATCATAGCGAAGCACTAGTCTTGTGGTCTCTGTCTTTCTATCTGAATGAAAAAAGCATTCAGTTTTCATTTTTTCAAACTTTCCCTTTACAGGTGCCTGGGGGCATTGAACCTGAGTCCTCACACATAGTAAAGTGTATGCTCTACTGGGTGAGCCCCTCTCGACCCCTTTATATGTAACTTTTATTTTTATTTTTTTATTTTTTTGCCTCCAGCGTTATTTCTGGGGCTCAGTGCCTGTACCATGAATCTACTGCTCCTGGAGGCCATTTTTTTCCCCCTTTTGTTGCCCTTGTTGTATAGCCTTATTGTGGTTATTATTGTTGATGTCGTTCGTTATTGGCTAGGACAGAGAGAAATGGAGAAAGGAGGGGAAGACAGAGAGGGGGAGAGAAAGACACCTGCGGACCTGCTTACTGGCCCATGAGGGGAGCCGGGGGCTCAACCGGGATCCTCACACGGATCCGTGCGCTTTGTGCCACGTGCGCTTAACCCGCTGCGCTACTGCCGGACCCCCATCCATAACTTTTTAAGGCATCTGCATATGCTATTTACTGGCATTCTTTCCTAAAGACACCTGAGTACATATACTTTTTTTTCATAATAAAATCTCCCACGTAAGCAGGAGTACTTCCCAGGTTACTAATACACTGACTTGCTGAAATTTCTCAGAAATGCACAATAAATATTTGATATTTTTAATTGCTTGTGGAATTTTGGGTACATTACAAGCCGGAAGAGGTCCTCCTGGAGATGCTTGATTCCTATTTAGATCAAATGGGCTGAAGTTCTTAACTTGGGTTTAAGGTCTTAATTCTGCCAGAGAGGAAGTCAGGGCTTATATTTAGTGTTACACTTGGAGGAAGAACCAAGCAAATCAAATTCTTGACAAAGCTCAAGTCCTTTAAGCACTGAGGAAATACTTAACGGTGCTTACCTATGGAGATTTTGTTTGTGTTTATTTGTTGGCACTCCACTTTATTTGAGTAGAGCAGGAACTACTCAAATTGATATTTTTAGTTCTAGCATCTTTTCCCTAAATGAAAAATAACAGGTGTTTCCATGTAGTCAGAGCTTGTGTTCACTAATGTTTGAGGGTGTAGCAGGTGCATTTATAAAGAAATTAATGAGGCATTTTCTCACCTTAACTTGCAAGGCAGATTTCTCTCTGCCACACTGCACAGAGGACGCTCCCTGTCCTTCTGCAACAACCTTATCTTTATCTGACGCATCTGAGAACAACATTCCTCTCTTTTTGAAATGGCAACATGTTCATCTTGTTTGCTTTGTCCAATTCCTTATGTGTTTTACACTTGGAATGTTCCCTCAACTTTTTCAGTTTTTGCAGCTCTTTACTTCATCCTTGCTACTAGAAATATTATAATATGCACACTGGAACTTGACTAGGGATTTACTATATCTTCCTCCTCCTTCTCTTCCTCCTCCTTCTTCTTATTCTCTTTCCCCTTCCTCTTCTTTTAAATAGACACAGGCAGAGAGGCAGAGAGAGAGAGACAGAGAGAAGGAGAAGGAGTCAGCACTGAAACTTGCTTCAATGCTGTGGAGGCTGGGGGCTAAACTTGAACCTTTTGCCATGGGTCTTGCACATGCAAATCAGTACACTATCCAAGTAAGCTATTTCATCAGTCCTACAATGTAATTTTTTTTTTCTTTATTCTTGACTTGCCTCCCAAAGACTCCCAAGGGACATAGAGCATGGAATTGGATAATCCTGGCTTTTATTCCCTGGAGTAAGCAGCTAGGGTTTCTCTTATCGAGAGAGAGAAGACTCTAATCAAATCAACCTCTCACTGACCAATTTCAATTCCAGGAGGATTGTTCATATACAGGAGCCTAACTTTCCCTTTAATTAAATTGATATTCAGCAGAATTATAAGGTCACTTATTTGATAACCCTTACCCAAGTGCCAATAATAGAGACATTATTAAACTGTTGGCCATGTGTTTTATGCACATGAACAAGAAAACTTGAACTATTCCTAAGACTCGTTCACCTATTCATTTTCTCTCTTAAGTAATATTTTGCTTGAGTAGTACAACATCGAACCCTGTGAATGGCATTAAATAATACTAAAAGATTACTTACTTCATGGTAAATTTAGCTCCTCAAGTTAGGATACATATATTTAATGAAAATATATGCACACTAAAGAAAGTTTGAATTACTGAATGGAGTTGTTTTACATCTTCCAGAGTACCTAATTTAATGTTCTTTTTTACAGCAGGCAAGCAAATAAAATCCACATTAACTAACCTAATTACATAATATAAAAATTCTTTCAGTTAAAAATATAGTTCCTCCTTCCTGCCATTGACTGAAGAAATAAATACAAGAAAAATGTCTCGTGACTTGAGGTTGACAAATGCATTAAAAATCCATTAGTCTGACAAATAGCACTTTTTCCCTGATAAATTATAAGTTTCCAAATATGATGAAAGACATAATTTCATATAAATTGTGTTATCTTAATGCCACCAGACAAAATGAATTCATTTCTCATTTTAGTCAACAAGTCATTGTGGGAGTCTATAGTATGCCAGTGGCTGTGCTTGGTTCTGGGGGTGTAATCAGGAATGAACCACAACTGAGCCTTTATATATGCTGTACTGGGATATGAACAGGAAAGCAGAGAGAAGCTGGCAGCATCAAAGGACAGGAGAGAGGGAGGACCAGTGACCTCTAGGAGCATACAGGAGGACTGTCATCATGACTTGGAGGGATGACCTAAGAGTAATTCTGCACAAGGTCATGGTAAGGAGAGCTTCACATAGAAGGAAGATATGGGAAAGCTGAGAAGGTGGTAATTTGATGGTTAAGGAATTAGGAAAAATATTCCTATGGGGTGGGGTGGGGGCGCTGGCAGACTGGGTAGAGTGGGTAGAGTTGGCCATTACCATGTTCTAGGACCCAGGTTCACACCTCCTGTCCCCATCAGCCGGGATGGGGTGGGGGAGGAGGTGAAACTTCATGAGTGATGAAGCAGTGCTGCAGTTATCTCTCTTTATCACTCTTTCCCTCTCAATTTCCCTCTCTCTCTACCCAAAACAAACAAAACAGAAAGAAAGCAAAGTGATCACCAGGAGCAGTAGGGTCATCCTACTGGTATCAAAACCCTGTGGTAATCCTGGTGGCAAGAGAGAGAGAGGGAGGGGAAGAGAGAAGAAAAAAAGAAAAAAGAAAAAAGGGAGTCAGGCCGGCGTAAGGATCCCGGTTCGAGCTGCCGGCTCCCCATCTGCAGGGGAGTCGCTTCACAAGGGTGAAGCAGGTCTGCAGGTGTCTTTCTCTCCCCCTCTCTGTCTTCCCCTCCTCTCTCCACTTCTCTCTGTCCTATCCAACAACAATAACATCAATAACCACAACAATGTTAAACAACAACGGCAACAAAAAAGGGAAAATAAATAAATATTAAAAGAGAAAATCTTTAAAAACAAACAAACAAAAAAACCTCCTGGGGTTTTTTTGAGAATGGATTGGACACCCTGGGCAATAGAAAGGCAGTTTAGAAGCAACAAGGCTGGAAAGGCCAGAGATGGGCTTTTATTACCTTTCCCTGTTATTTAATGTAGTTCATGAAGTTTCACCTCATATTAATAAAATAAATATAAAATATACCTAACAGAAGAAAATTAGGAATATTAGGAACGGTACAGTCTTCATGAAAAATTTTCCCAAGAGTAATGAACACCCTTGACCATTGAATGTACACATGCATTTGTTTACTGACTTTTAATAAAGGGACAATTGTACTTTGATTTATGACTGGGGGGAAAAAAACTTGGCTTTTGAATATATTGAAATGGAATAAGTGGAGACCAAAGAATTAGTTAGGAAGCTATGAAAGAAATTACTATAAAAGATAATAGAGGACTGAGTATAGTGAGGAACCCACCAAAGTGGAGGGAAAGAAATGAACTAAAATAGAAAGGATTTTGCCCCTTGGTACAAGAAGCAAAGAAGAATGCAAGGGCTAACCTATACACTTAGCATATTCTCACAAAGGAATTGTGAGAATATGAAACACTCAGAAACACTAGCTCTGAGCCCCAATGATAACCATGGTGGCAAAAAGAAAGACAGGAAGAGAGAAAGAGAGACAGAGAGAGAGAGAAAGAAAGAAAAAGATGAAAGAGATAAAGAAAGAGAAGAGTTTATATTTATAGCAAGCAAACCATAATAATGATGATGATGATAATGATAATAATAATAATGAGGAGGAGGAGGAAGCCAGAGCACTATTCCAGTCCATGCCACATCAGGGATTGAACTGGGAGCCTCAGGCATAGAAGTCCTGGCATCTCTCTGCCTGCTGAGCTATTTACATCACACACATACCTCTCCCTTCTCTCTTTCTCTCCCCCCCCCCCCTCTCTCTCTCCCTGAAAACTTGATCCAGCTGGAAAAGATGAGGCAGAAAGTTAGGTTAGAGAGCATGAGTATGACATAAGTCATCATTTCTTGCCCTGAAGATAAGTTTTCAAAGGAACCATGAATCAAGGAATAAAGCCACCCAGTAACAGTTTAGGATGACCTTGGTCCTACAGCCAATGGAGCTGGCTTCTGTCAACGATTTGAATAAACCTGGAAACAGACCCCATTCTTAGAACTTTCAAAAACAGAATACATTCTACCTGATCACTAATTTTGTGTGAGGGTTGCTGGAGGCTCTGCTCAATGGCTCTCCACCTGGCTTATAAAAAGCTGTGAGAAAATATATGAGCATTATTTTAAGCCGCTAAGTTAGTTTAATTAAGATAATTTGTTATGACAGCAATAGAAAGCAAATATAATTTCTTATGAAAAGTCAGATGTTAGATTATTCATTCCCCAGGAATGTTGCTTTTCTCCTACCATTTATTATCTTTGGCTTTGGGAATTTGTCTACAATGAATGGCTGTTTACTCTGCTTGGTTATTTCTCTTTCTCATGGTCTTCTGTATTAATGGCACCATATTTAAAACGATGTCTAGAGTCATGTGGTGGTGAATTACCAGAATGTCTAGGTTCAGCCCAGTGTACAGGTGGCATACAAGACCTTAACACATTTCTCCTTACTTTTTCTTTTACCAATACACTTTATACTGGTTTGGCTATTTGTCCAGTCTCTAAAATGAATGAGTGGCGCACAGGAGAGTTTCTTTCTATCCTGTAAATTTCCTTTGATCTTCAGATCTGATAACAGTTTAATGTTACTTTTTTAATCCATAAATCTCAAGTTACCAAAATTAATTCTTTTTCATTATAAAGAATCATTGTTTTAAAAATATTTATTTATTCCTGATATGTAAGAGTTCATAGCTATTCCACTCTAACTGCAAGTAAAAATGTATACAGACTGAAAAGGCAAGTAACTCTCGAGATCTACAAGATGGAGAGATGGGGGAAGGGTGAATAGATAGTGAGGCAGACACCCATGGGAAATCGGAATGGTAATCGATAAATTACTTGTGATATAGGGGATCCTGACTCAATTAAAAGCCCTTATATTGGTCATAGGGGGAATGACCCATAGAAGAGGACAGGGGAGAGTAGTTTTGTTTTTTTTAATTTATCTATTGGATAGAGATAGGAAAGGCAGAAGATAGGGAGAGAGAGAGAGCGAGAGAGAGAGAGAGAGAGAGAGACAGACAGTCCTGCCACACCACTTCACCACTTCGCTTCTGAAGCTTTGCCCCTGCAGGTGGGGACTGGAGTTTAAACCTGGGTCTTGCACACTGTAGTGTGTGAACTTGATCAGGTGGGCCACCCAGCCCCTTGGGAGAGAAGATTCTGATCTTATTAGAAGTTGTTTTTCAGTCAGTATTATACATTCCTTCATTGGTCTGGCCAATCAATGTCCAACAAGGTTATAGCCTCAGGGCTAGTCTGAGCCAGTTTGTTGCAATGTACAGTTTGGAAGCAATCTAATTTAAGGTGCCCGAGAACTTATTATTATAGAAAACTTCCAGCCTCCTGGTGGTATTCAGAAGCTATTTTATGAACATTAAGATGCATAGAGGAGTATGATAATTCATGCATATGCTACAGTGTTTTCCTCTATACCCTGAATTACCCAACCTCTCTAAGAGAAAAGCCCTGGGAGCCAAGCAGGAGCACAGTGGGTTAAGCACAAGTGCCATAAAGCGCAAGGACTGTGTAAGGATCCCGGTTCGAGACCCCATCTCCCCACCTGCAGGGGAGTTGCTTCACAGGTGGTGAAGCAGGTCTGCAGGTGTCTGTCTTTCTCTCCCCCTTCTGTCTTCCCCTTCTCTCTCCATTTCTCTCTGTCCTATCTAACAACGATGACATCAATAACTACAACAATAAAACAACAAGGGCAACAAAAGGGAATAAATAAATATTTAAACAAAGAAAGAGAAAAGCCCTTACTTCTCTGTGATTCATAGATACTTCCTTTTGGCATGAACCATTTTGTAATACACCAGAGGAGAGAAAATATTTAACCAAAACTTGTCCTCCTGAGGTTTTATCAGAGTCTAACTTACATGGGGTAATAAAGATGTCTACTAGAGTTGGCTCTAAACTTTCACATGTGAGAGGAAAATATTCAACTTCAATCCCCACTGGTTAGATGCAAGCTTGATATGCTTTTTCCTTCTCCCCACCCCCTATCCTACATATTTCCACTTCCAATCTGACACTTCCGCCTCAGGAGATAGAAAGGACAGGATTTTCTAATGAATAGAGATTAGATTGATTGCACTGCATCCCCGCTCATCAGTAAAGATTGAACTGCATCCCATGAGTCCCTGGTCGTCTGTCTCCTGCCCGCAAAGCTAGCCCTGCAAAATTCTATTCATTCAATTTACTCAACGCATCTTTTAAAACCCAAACTCCTTCCTTGAAGCCTCATTCTTTATGGACTCTTCTTTTTCACTTCTTCTTTAAAAAAAAAAAAAAAAAACCAAAAAACAACCTTTATTTATAAAATGGAAATACTGACAAGATCATAGCATAAGAGGGGTACATTTTCACACAGTGTCCACCACCAGAGCTCCGTATCCCATTCCCTCCCTTGAAAGCTTTCCTATTTATCCCTTTGGGAGCATACACCCAAGATCATAATGAGGTGCAGAAGTGGAAGGTCTCGCTTCTGTAATTGCTTCTCCACTGAACATGGACATTGGCAGGTCGATCCATACTCCCAGCCTGTTTCTTTCCCTAGTGGGGCAGGGCTCTGGAGAGGTGGGGTTTCAGGACACCTTGGTGGGGTCGTTTACCCAGGGAAGTCAGGTTAGCATCATGGTAGCATCTGGACCTGGTGGCTAAAAAAGCATTAAGATATAAGGCAGAACAAACTGTTAAATAATCAGGAACCTGAAGGCAAGAATATAGCAGCTGAGATTCGGGGTCTCCATTTTGGAAAAAACGAATAGGCTGATTTTAGGTATATCTCCCCAGACCTTTGGTCCATCTGCATGTTAACTGTTGGGCTCAGGCAAAAATTACTCAAGTCATGCCCCTTGGAATATACCTAAAATACACCTTTTTCACTTCTGTGTCTAACATATACAACCACAGCATCTGTGGCCATTTGAAGGGGAAGGAGACATTTGTTTGAGCATAGTGCCAAGTATGCAAAAAATTTCCTGAATAAGTAAATTAGTGAATGAAAGGGAATTAATGTTAATCTAGGATTTTACCCTTAGGGCATAGCTGTAAGAAAGATACAAAAGGGACAGTGGAAGTTGTAATAACATGGGCTACAGAAGGATTTATTCATTTCCTTGACACAGAGGTCATGCCAGTTACTGAACATTCCAGACTGCAGTTACCTTGGCACATGGAAACTCTTTTTGGAATGACTCCCAAAGTCCTGTGGTTGATACTTACCATATTATTGCAGATTTCCTGAATTCTTCCAATGTTCAAATGAAGTTCATTTCATATTTTCTCTCTCTCTCCTCCTATATATAGCTTTATCTCCAGGGCACCATGCTTGTGTAATTTCACTATTCCCAGTAGGCTACTATTATTATTATTATTAAAGTTTTAGATAGCAGGTGAAAGCAAGAGGTAGAGAGAGAGATAGGGAAGGAGAGAGAGAGAGAAAAAGAGAGACACTGCAACATTACTCCACCACTGGTAAAACTTCCCTAATGCAGACGTTCTCCTGTGGTGGCTGGGGGCTGGAATCCTGGTCTTCATGCTTGCAAAGTAGGTGCTCTACCAAGTGAGCCATCTTTCAGACTCCTGAGGCTATTTTTCAAGTTGAAGCTGAGTTTGTTCCAAACATGGGCATAGAGGTCTACAGGGTGAACTGGGGGCTGTGTGTGTGTGGGGCGGGGGACAGGGGTAGATCTGTCAGATCCTGAGCTGACTACAGAACCAAGGTCATAGATATTTTGAAACAATTCAGTCCTTGTCCGATTGAGCAAATAGAAGTGAACACACACACACACACACCACAACAAAAACTTGGAATGTAAAGGACAGCAGTTGCAAAATCTCAAAATAAAATGAATTTTGAGGGGGCAAGATGATCACAGTTATGGGTGGGCTTTGAACTTTACAGGGAGGAGAGATGGGAGCGACTGGGGCAATGGCTTCTGTTTTACACACAGTGTAATGCTTGGAAAGGGTCTTTTTTGTTTGTTTTGTTTTGATTTTTTTCCTGTTTACCTCTTAGCGTATATGAAGTGATGAGTCTGATATCTTTTTATGTCTTATTTATTTATTACTGTATAGAGACAGAGAGGAATTGAGAGGAGAGGGGGAGATAGAGAGACAGAGAGACACCTACAGTCCTGCTTCACCACTTATGAAACTTTCCCCCTGCAGGTGTGGACTGGGGGCACGAACCCAGATCCTTGCCCACTATAGTGTATGTGCTTAACCAGGTGCGCTACCACCTGGCCGCCGAGTTTATCATCTTTTGATCCCCATCAAATGGAAACTGGGGAAACTGAGGCACTTGGTGATTAACTTCCTTGCTTCAATCTGAGATAGGGCTCCCTGCCCACCCACCTGGTCTTGCTGGTGCGCTTTCCCTCTATGTAGAAAAGCTTCCAAGGGTGGTAGATAGCATAATGGTTATGCAAAGAGACCGTCATGCCTGAGGCTTCAATGTCTCAGGTTTAATCACTTGCACCACCATAAACCAGAGCTAATCAGTGCTCTGGTTAAAAAAATAAAGGGGGGAGGGGAAGGGAGAAGGGGAAGAAAGAAAAGGGGAAGGGGAAACAGGAGGAAGGGGGAGGAGGAGGAGGAAGGCTAAGGAGAAGGATGAGGAGGAGAGGAGGAAGAAGAAAAGGGAGGAAGGGGAGGAGAAGTGAGTAGAGAGGGAGGGAGGAAAGGGAGAGGGGAGGGGAGGGGAGAAGAAAAGTTAGAAGATAGGAGGAGAGGGAGAGGGAGAAGGGGGAGGAGGAGGAGGAGAAGGAGAAGAAGAGGAAGAAGAGAAAGAAGAAAAAGGAGGAGAAGATGGAGAAGAACAAGGAGAAGAACAAGAAGGAGAAGAAGACAGAGAAGAAGAAGATGATGATGATGATATCCTCGGAGAGGGAGGAGGAGGGGGAGGGGAGAAGGAGAAGAAGAAGGAGGAAGAGGAGGAGAAGAAGAAAAGAAAGGAAGAAGAGAGAGCTTCACCTGAGCTTACTGGTCACTTCGGGTTCAGGTGGCCAGGCCCCGACTGTCCGCACGGAGGCGCTGTGGGCTCGCGCTGAAGTGTCCGGCAACGAACCCGCGTCTCCAAGTTGCAGCTGCAGGCGCACAGTCCGGCCGCTGGGAGGCGGTCGGGGCGGCAGGGCGGCAGGGCGGCAGCGAAGGTGCAGCGGGGAAGGAGAGCAGGCGCCCGCGGGGGCATGAGGCGCCATAAAGAGCCTCGCGGCGGGACCGCGCTGCTGTGGGTCGGCGGGCGGGAAGGCGCCTGCGCTGCCATGTCCGGGCGGCCGTGGGGCGCCCCGGGCGCGACCTTGCGGGTCAATGGCAGCGCGCTCAATGCCTCGCAGCCCGCGGCCGGAGGGGAGGGCGCGCGGCCAAGACCCCCGTGGCTGACCTGCACGCTCGCCTTCATCCTCATCTTCACCATCGTGGTGGACATCCTCGGAAACATGCTGGTCATCTTGTCCGTGTATCGCAACAAGAAGCTGAGGAACGCAGGTAGGGGCTCCCGGAGCAGCCCCCAACTTCCACCCGACGGCAGGTTGCTCTCCTAAGAAAGCAAGTGGCTTTTCCTAAGAAAAATTCTATTCTTTTTCCAAAACGAACAGACAAACAAACAAACAAACAAACAAAAACTGGGACTTTTGATTTTTTTTTTTTCCTAAGAGGCTGAAGCCCATCAGTTATTTATGTTTTCTTTAGCCTTACCACTCAAAAAAAAAAAAAAAAAACAGACAAAACCACTAAGATGTCTTCATGCCTAAAAGGTAGAAAACTGACAGAATCAGGTTGTTTTTAGGGGCTGTCCTCACCGTGTAGTTTTGAATTTCTTAAATTAACTAGATTGACAGACCCTGGATACGTGTAGGAAGTTCTTTAAGCAGCTCTTTCAAATCAGACCATTGACTTGGATCAGTTGCTTGGTTTTATAGGTAACCTGTTTCTCCCAACTTTGTAAAAATGTGAGGAAATATATCAGCTGCCTACTCGAAAGCACAATTATTTTAGTTTTGTTGCCTAGAGTAGGTTTCAGGAGGGTGGATGTGTCTGTTAGGGCACACACATTACCACGTGTAGGGACCCTAGATAGAGCTCAAGCCCCTGGCCTCCACCTGTGACGGGGGTCTCAGATGCAGTGAAGCAGTGCTAAAAGTGTCTCTTTTCTCCCACTTCCTCTCAATTTCTGTTTCTATTTAAGAAAAGAGTAGGTTTCAGTTTTTAGCATCCAATCTAAAAAGGAGCCATAGGCTTCTGAACATGATGTAGAAAGTGACTATGATTCCTCCAAGTTAAAGGAGCTTACACACACAAAAAGAAATTGTAGTAAGAAGTATACTTGCATATGTTGTACTGCCAAAGGGAATTTTAGTGCTTGAGTAAAACTTGTTAAAATTGAGTTATCCAAGGAGAGTCTGCAGTGAAAATTGTTGCGTAAGACACTAGACAGGGGAGTGGGGCGGTAGCGCAGTGGGTTAAACACAGGTGGCGCAAAGCACAAGGACCGGTGTAATGACCACGGTTCGAGCCCCCAGCTCCCTACCTGGGGGGGGGGGGTCGTTTCACAAGTTGTGAAGCAGGTCTCCAGGTGTCGTTCTCTCTCTCTGTCTTCCCCTCCTCTCTCCATTTCTCTCTGTTCTATCCAACAACAATGTCATCAGTAACAACTATAATAATAACTACTACAATAAAAACCAAGGGCAACAAAAAGGAATAAACAAATATCTAAAAAAAAAAAAAGACACTAGGCAGATCTCTAAATAATGATTAGATACCTACTTCTTTATTTAGAGTTAAAAAGTTTGAAGTGAGGGACAAAAGAATGTTAGCTAAAAGCAGTGCTCTAATGATGTTATTGATAAGTGCTGTTATTTTCCTGTCTCTTTTTTTGGGAAATCCCCCCCCTTGTTTTGTTTTCATATTACTTGGTACAATGCATAGCTTAAAAATTAGTTAATAATTACCTGATAATACGAACTGAGTTTGAATTAATGCATTGAATAACCTTATTTGTAGATGAATGACTTAAATGAGAAGAGCTATGCCTTCACCCAGAGGTTCTTTCCCAGGGGAGTTGAGCGGTAGTGCAGCGGGTTAAGCGCATGTGGTGCCAAGCGCAAGGGCCTGCATAGAATCCTGGTTCAAGCCCCGGGCTCCCCTCCTGCAGGGGAGTCGCTTTACAGATGGTGAAGCAGGTCTACAGGTGTCTATCTTTCTCTCCCCCTTTCTGTCTTCCCCTCCTCTCTCCATTTTTCTCCTATCCAACAATGATGACATCAATAACAGCAATAACTACAACAATTAAACAAGGACAACAAATAGGAGTAAATACATAAATAAATAAATATTTTAAAAAGAGGTTCTTTCCCATCGGGTGATAAATGTAGCTTTCTATGGACCAAAGAGTCATGTTAACTTGATCTTCCAACCTGCCCTGTAGTGGGGGTGCCATTGTTATAAACTTTACAGCAGTTGTGAGGCAAGACTTTACCCACCAAGCTTCCTAACCCCCTAGAGTTTATTATCCCTTGTTGACATCAATAAGTGTAGCCTTTGGAAGTTTGTTATAAAAGACAACTTGTGAAAAGCATGCCTTCCACATTTCTTTGAATTTTGCTCATTTCCCAACTCACTGTTTGACAGGAAAATCTATAAAATATGACCACAGCTGACTGAGAAATCTGGTGATCATTTGAACTTGTGTGTTTTGATAACTGAGACTTTTATTCAGATGTGCCACTGTTCCCATTCAAACTAGTTGAGCCTTTCTAGAAATGGATGGTAATTTGAAATGATAAAGAAAGTCAATTTAAATATGTTTTAGTACACTTAATAAAGGTTCTTATGAGTGTGTGATCCTTCCATTTCAGCTAAATGTATTTTGGTTGGTTGTTTTCTTTCTTTCTTTCTTTTTTTTTTTTTTTTTTTTTTGCCTCCAGGGTTATCACTGGGGCTCCTTGGTGCCTACACTATGAATCCAGTACTCCTGGAGGCTATTTTTTCCATTTTTGTTGCCCTTGTAGTTTATCATTGCTGTTGTTATTATTATTGTTACTGCTGTCAGATAGGACAGAGAGAAATCAAGAGAGGAGGGGAAGACAGAGAGGAGGAGAGACAGATTGGCACCTGTAGACCTGCTTCACTGCTTTTGAAGTGACCCCCCTGTGGGTGGGGAGACAGGAACACAGGTCCTTGTCCTTTGCGCCGTGTGTGCTTAACCTGCTGCGCCACTGCCCAGCACCCATTTTGGTAGTTTCTAATAATGAAAAGATGGAAAGAAGAGGGTGGGAGAAATGAGATAACGAAATAGAATGCTAACGCATCTTAACCTTTGAACTAGTTTTATTTTTTATTTGGGGATGTCTGTTTTTTATTGGGGGGAGTTATGATGCCACCCTGTGCCCCTCAAAGGATAATAAAATTAAGCGATAATGATTTGCAGTACAGATATTGACACAATTTCTCATCAACTAAATGAGTCTGTGGTTATGAATAAGTGATAATCTCTCTGGATTGTCTTCACATCAGTAAAATGGAGATATGAAACAAGATATATAACGTTTGCTACAATTCTAAAGCCCTTTGATTTCATTTTTAAAATTTTTTAAATTATCTTTATTTCTTAGAAGCAGCCAGAACAATAAAGAAATACTAATAACAATAAAAGAAGCAGCCAGAAATCAAGAGGAATGGGGGATCAGAGAGAGAGAGAGATAGATACCTACAGCCCTGCTTCATCACTCAGGAAGCTTTCCCCCTGCAGATGAGGACTGGGAGCTTGAACCCGGGTCCTTGCACATTGTGACATGCGCTCAACTAGGTGCACCGCCACTCTGTCTTAAGCGCTTTGATTTCTATGACTATTAAAGTCCTTATGAGATTCAAAATTATAATGCTGAGAAACTGACTAGCAATGAAGATTGTGGATGCAATGAGATATGTAGAGGTAGAGATGGTCAGTATTGTAGTCCTAGGGAAATGTAGTCCCTGTGAAAGTGTGCTTTGCCTGCCCTAATTTACCTGGCTCACTTAGCACAAACTGTTAGAGAAAAAAAGTTTCTTTTTTAAAAAATTATTTTTATTATTAGGTAGAGACAGAAATTGAGAGGGGAGGGAGAGATAAGAGAGAAAAAGAGACAAGAGAGACACTCGCAGCCCTACTTCAACTTGTGAAGCTTCTCCCTTGCAGGTGGGGGCCAGGGACTTGAACCTGCTTCTTTGTGCATTGTAATGTGTGCACTTAACCAGGTACACCACCACTTGGCCCCGAAAAAATGTTCCATTTATTTATTTATTTTCCCTTTTGTTGCCCTTATTTTTATTGTTGTTGTAGTTATTATTGTTGTGATTGATGTCATTGTTGTTGATAGGACAGAAAGAAATGGAGAGGAGGGGAAGACAGAGAGGGGGGAGAAAGCTAGACACCTGCAGACCTGCTTCACCGCTTATAAAGTGACTCCCCTGCAGGTGGGGAGCCCAAACCGAGATTCTTAAGCCGGCCCTTGCTCTTCGCGCTAAGTGCACTTAACCCACTATGCTACCGCCTGACTCCTGAAAAAATGTTTCTTAATATTATTTGCTTTATTTCTCAAGGAATTTTCAGTTTTTAATTTTATTATCTTTATTCATTTATTAGATAGAGACAGAAATTGAGAGGAGGGGTAAGAGAGGCACCTACAGCACTGCTTCACCATGAATGAAGCTTCCCTGCAGCAGGTGGGGGCTTGAATTTGAGTCTTGTGCATTGTAAAATGTGTGCTCCACCAGGCGTGCCACCACCCAGCTCCTCTCAAGGAACATTTTTAAGTTTAATTTCTCATTTAGCATCCTCTTCTTGGATAAGGATGAAATAACTAACCATAAGGAAGCCTTTGGGTAGGACTCTTTCAGACTGAGATCAATATCTGGACAATCAGGTCCCTCTGTGAGTTTGTTCTCATGAATTTAGCAGGATGAGCTGGGGATGCTTGTAATGGTAGAGGTGATTGTGAGTGAGCAGCCATCCAAGATGAGCCAATATTTCATTCCTCTGGTTGGGTCAGAGTGAGAGACAAGTTTTTTTTTTTTGTTCTGTAGTGATCTCATCAAAATGTAACTACTCAAGAGGAATAATCTAAATAGATAGCAGTATGGCTGTTCAGCTTGGAACATGGACATGGTAAAGTGTGTGCTCTACTGGTGAGCTATTGCCTGCCCCCTCCCAGTGATGCTTTGGTATCTCTCTCCCTCTTTCTCTCACTCTCTAGTTCTCTTGCTCTAAGTGTATAGAATAAGTACATTGTGCTGTCAAGGCTTTTTCATGGTATCATGCACAAGGTCTTTGACTTATTTCCAGATACAATATTTTAAAAAATCATTTAATATTTTATACTATTCATGTCAAACCAGAATTGCATTCTTATTTTTTATTGAATTTATTAGTGTGCCTGAAATAATTCTCAATTTTTTATTATTTTTATTTATTGGATAGAGATGGCCAGAATTCAAGAGGGAGGGGTGATACAGAGGGAGAGAGACAGAGAGAGACCTGCAGCCCTGCTTCACCACTCGTAAAGTTTTCCCCCTGCAGGTGGGGACCAGGGGCTCGAACCCTGGTCCTTGTGATTGTAATACATGCGCTCAACCAGGTGAGCTACCACCCAGCCCAATTCTCAAGTTTAATAGGAGGGAGTTGTTAGTTTGAGCTGATTTTGTGGAGAAAATGGGAGAAAAATGTTTGACATTCTTGTTGAGAATGTCAAATGTGTTGTACTTATGTGTAGAGAGCAATTTAGAATGCTCTCTCATATTTAAAAAATATTTTTATTATAATGAGAAGGAGATGTGGAGAAAGAGATAGATGTATAGATAGATGGATAGATAGACAGACAGACTGACAGGCACCAGGCTACTGCTCAGCTCTGGCTTATGGTAATGCTGGGGATTGAACCCAGTTGTTCAAGCATGAACAACTTTTGCATAACTACTATGCTACCTTCTGAATCCCTCACATTATGCTTTATTTGTCCTTATATAACAAACTTCTCAGCTAGATTACAAAACTGAACCCCACATTCTTTTTCCAGCACACAAATGAATTGTGGTACAATGGAAGAAGCACAGGGGCAGATGTCAGAGAATCGAGTCTGAGTCTTGGATCTGCAAGATCTTTATTGGTAGTATGTTTTGAATGCATAACTCAAGCTCTCTAAGCCTCAGCTTCCCAAATGTGCACTTATCTCTCAGGGATGCTAGGAGGAGAATGTGAGCGTCTGTCCGTCCTCCTATCCATGCACGCAGGCATCCATTCACTTTCTTCTTCTAGCGTTTGCCCTTCTTCCGTAGCCAGTTAATGGCTTTGAAAGTGACTGGGATCCATGTGGATTCAGTTGGCTAGGAAGGATCGTCAGTTTCCCCAATGAATGGGTACTCACGGGATGCACCACGGGAAGGTCGATCCAATGCATCCCATCCATTCACTTATTTTGTTGAAATTACAAAAATACAATCCAGATAATGATATTATGTTATTATTTATGCATTGTATATGCATTAATTTAACTTTTTGTGAAAGATTTATCTATTGAGTGAGAGGGAGTTGTCAGAATTCTTCCCTGACACATTTGGTGCTTAAAATCAAATACAGCCTCACACATGCAACTTCTGTGGCTAGCCATAAAACCATCTTCCCAGTAACATGTTTTCAATTTTAAATGCTCAGTGCATTTTAAATTTATATTTACTTATTTATTTTGATTCATGTATTTTTTAAAACAAGGAGAATTGTATGAATTTATGAATTGTAGGAAGTGATCAGAACCTGAAGATTTTAGATTTAATTTTCTCCTGCAGAATTAATGCAAATTACACAAATTATCTGATGTTTCCACTTTTTTCCCTCTTGTACTCAGCATTATCATTCCAAAGGGCTAAGATTTTAATTTCAATATCTAATCTCAGAGATACTTGATTATTTCAGTATTCAAGATGTTCCCTAATTTTAAGTGAATCAACTCAGAAAAGTACAATAACTTTTTAGACAAGTGTACTGCTATTTAAAAAATTCAAACCTAATTTTGGTGTGTAGTCTTGGCATATAATTTTAAGCTAACAAAGCCAATAACTAAAATAATCTCTAATTTGATATATTTTCTGCTAGTACCTTTGGTATTTTCCTCTTAAATCTATGATGGAATCACTACTTCAAGGCAATTTTATTTATTCATTTTTTTAAATTTATTTATTATTTAAGAAAGGAGAAATTAACAAAACCATAGGGTAGGAGGGGTACAACTCCACACAATTCCCACCACCCAATCTCCATGTCCCATCCCCTCCCCTGATAGCTTTCCCATTCTCTATCCCTCTGGGAGCATGGACCCAGGGTTGTTGTGGGTTGCAGAAGGTGGAAGGTATGGCTTTTATAATTGCTTCCCCGCTGAACACAGGCGTTGACTGGTCGGTCCATACTCCCAGTCTGCCTCTCTCTTTCCCTAGTAGGGTGGGTCTCTGGGGAAGCGGAGCTCCAGGACACATTGGTGGGGTCTTCAGTCCAGGGAAGCCTGGCCGGCATCCTGATGGCATCTGGAACCTGGTGGCTGCAAAGAGAGTTAACATACAAAGCCAAACAAATTGTTGAGCAATATTTATTCATTTATTTTGCCTCCAGGGTTATTGCTGGGACTCTGTGCCTGTACTGCGAATCCACTGCTCCTGGCAGCCATCTTTTTTCCCTTGTTGCTGTTGTTGTTGGATAGGACAGAGAGAAACCCGAGAGAGGAGGGGAAGATGGAAAGATAGACACCTGCAGACTGGCTTCATCGCTTGTGAAGCGATCCCCCTGCAGGTGGGGGAGCCAGGGACTTGAACTGGGATTTCTGCATCTGTCCTTGTGCTTCTCACCATGTGTGCTTAACTCAGTGCACTATGGCCCAGCACCAAGGCTATTTCCACCCCTCCCCCAGTTCAGACAGTTTACTGATCCTTCTGCCTGCTTTATACTGAGCCCTTTTTTTTTTTTTTTAAGTTTTTGTTTCCCTCTCTGTGAAGTACATTACTATGGAACCCAAATTTATGAGAGCAGTCTTCAGAATCTCCTAGAAGCTGTAGGACAATGGTTTTAGATTCCTAAGTACAGGACTGAATTAGATTCCTTAGTACAGCCTCTGTAACTGAATTTGGATTTGATCTTTGGTTCCTTCAGCTATTCCTGTCATAAGAAAGCAACATTTTTTGTCACAAATTAATCATGGATAAAATAGAGTGTTTTTTTTTTTTTTTTGCTAGCTTTCAGAATTATTTTTCTCTTGGCAATTTTGAAAGTTAACCAAGGGTAAAATAGCTGCAGATTAAACTGCCTGCCTTTAGTTTTTCTGAACGTTTGATGCTTGTTTTTTTTTTTAAATACCTACTTTGAATAATATCTGCCTTGGAAAGCATTTTACATATCCATGGAGTCTCTAGCATTTTTTTTCCTGCTTATTAAAAAAAACTATAAAACTTGGAGGGTGTAGAATAAGATCCATATAAAAGGACTTGAATTTCCTTCTCATACCTATGTACTTTGACATCACTTATCTGAAAGGAAATCTAAAAAAAAATTAAAAGGAATAAATAAATAACTTATTCTCAAGATTTTCTAGATTCCCAAAGAAGTAAACATACCTCGTTTATAAAGATGTGTTTGATCAGACCTCACTAAAAACCTAAGTCTATTTCCTCCCTAATGCACGGCCAGAGTCTGTAAATGTAATAATGGCTTGAATACAACAAATGACATTCAGGGCTTTAACAAGTGGGGGAAATTTTAAGCTTTCGAACAAAGAAGGGACTATAAAGACTGGAAAAGGGCAAGAGACTGGCTCCTTTAATGATGGCCATTTTGGCCAATACCAGTCTACCTAATCACCTGGAGTCCTAGTGAGGGAATCCTTGGATTTCCCCTTAGATATTATGGGCTTTCCATCAGGAATATTATCATGAGCTTTTTGGGGGGCCATTCCAGGACCTTACCCTCACTCTAAATCAGCAATCATAAGGATTTCTCTACTCTCCAAAGGGAAGCTAGGTCATCCAACTCTACCACTCAAGGAAGACTAGTCCTGTAATGAGTGCAGCCTAAAATGTTCCCTGCTTTGACCAGGGACTGCAAGCTCAGGCCTAACTGGGACTCAGAGGTTATATAGGCTCCTGTGCTGAATATGAATATCTATTGGTCCCAGGTCAGATTCAGGTGGTAAACAGTTAATTGTATATATATTTCAAGTTTGGGAGGTACTCTCTGCCCTAACCCAGCTTTCAATTTCTATTCTCTACTCTGACAAGATCTTCCCAGATAATATTTCTAGTTCACCTCCATGTTAGCTGTCAAGCTCAAGCAAAGATTACTAAAGTCCTGGGCTCCTAGGAACATACCTAAAATAGACATCCTAGCTTCTTTCCTCCTTAGGATCCCTATTCTTGTACTATGTGTGCTTAACCCACTGTGCTACCACCCGCACACCCAGGATTGCTATTTTCATTCACTCTGTTCCTACTCTTTGGTTCCTGTTTATTAAACATTTTGCCCTGCTTTATATCTTACTGCCTTTCAGCCACCATGTTGCAGATGCTACTATGATTTGATCTTGAACTCTGTAGGCAGATGACCTTGCCAAAGTGTTCCAGAACCTCACCTCCTCTACCTTATTAGAGGAAAATAGACAGTCTGGCAGTACAGATAAGCCCACCAACATCCATTTCTAGTGGAGAATTAATTATAGAAGCCAGAACTCCTTCCTTCTCCTTCCTCCACCCCCCAATAATTTTGGGCCATACTCCCAGCAGGGAGAAATGTTAGCTGAAAATGATCATAGGGCTCTGAACTCCAATCCACCAGGATCCAGAATGTTTGTCACTAGATTAAATGCACATAGTACCAAGCACAAGGAGCCATGCAATGCTCTGGGTTTGACACTCCCAATCTGTGTGTGTGTGTGTGGGGGGGGGGGGGTGGTAACTTCACAAATGCTGAAGCAGGTCTGCAGGTATCTTTCTTTCTCTCTCCCTCTCTAAGTCCCTCTCCTCTCTCAAATTCTCTTGGCCCTATTCAATAAAATGGGAAAAAAATGTCCTCCAAGAGCAGTGGATTCACAGTGTTGGCATCAAGCCCTAGCAATAACTCTGAAGGCAAAGAAAAGGAAAGGAAAGGAAAGAAGTGAAGACAGAGTCATAGAAGGAAATAAAAATGGGCAAAACCAAAGCAAATAGTAAGCCCATATCTCTGACCTTGGGGGAACCGTAGCAGTTTCCACTGGAAAGAAGCACAGAACTCTGGCATCGGGGAATGGTGTGGAATTATATTCCTACTATTTTATAATTTTGTAATTTACAGTTAAGTCACTAAATACAAAAAGAAGAAACAATAAATGTTTGAGCATGTTCAGAACTCTGCACAGTATATCAGCTTCACTCACTCCCCTTCATAAAGGTGGTTTTCTTACCTCTCCAATGGGTTCACTTAATCATGTTGACCTGAAACCAGAGGACTATGTAAATCAGTAAAGCTCAGTGAAATTTAATCATGCTAAAGATGAACAATAGATTTCTGGATTTTTTCTGGTTGAGGTCTTCTGGGACTTATTCTTTTATAGAGCTATATGTTTTTTGGTGATCACATTAAAGGATTTAGTCTCAGAAAAAGGGACAGGTAATTTGAGTGCTTTCCTTGGTGAGCCACCACCTGGCCCCTGAAACATTATTTTGTAGAACATGGCTCTGTGGTCTGCTCCTTCTGAAGAGAGTAGTCTCTTGAACTAGATTTCTTAGAGTAAAATTCTGATTCTAATGGATGTGACTGAACAAGTTGCTTAACTTGTTTAGCTTCCTCACTTACTAACTTAAGACAGCTGAACACGTCAGCATTCAACAAATGTTAAAAGGGTTAGATGGAATGCTATATTGAAATCTCATTGTGACTAAACATGGCATCCTGGGAAGCAGAATAAATCTGTGTAATGGGTCTAGGTATGAAGGGCAAATCTATAATTTTATTTTTCAGGTAGAATACAGTATTTAACACTTTCAGGTTTTTAAATACTCTCTTATGACATCAAAACAGACTCAACATTTTGGATTTTTTTAGATGCTTACTAAGGGCTTAGAGATCACTCACCTGGTAGAGCAGATGCCTTAGTACTCATGAGGTCCTGGTTTCAAATCCTTGTCCTATATGGGAGCATCATGGATGGCACTGGGAGAGTTTCATGGATGATACAACAGTGCTGTGTCTTTCCTTTCTCTGCCTTTCACATTTCTCCTTTCAAAAAATCAAAAATAATAAAAAAATTGTTTGGGCAGATAGCTCTTGTTATGAAGATGTGGTACTCTGAATTCATTCCTCAGTGGTGCACAACAAAATTTTAAAATAAAATTTTCCCTCATTTTATCTTATTTTATTGCTTCTGTCATGCATTTTAAAGTTTATCCTCATCTTCTCTTTTGAAATCTGGCAACTACACTGATATTACTAAGTACCATTAATTTACTTAAGCCATATTTTTCACTTACTCAGTCTTAAGATTTAGAGAGAAGTATGTAAGGAAATAAAGATTACTATCCCAAATAAAGTTCATCTAGATTTGTGCTGGCCTATTAATGAGACCGAAGTGTTGTTCTTAAAAATATCATCCTGAAAGTGACTAAAGAGTCATCAGTAAAGTATTCCAGTCTCTTGCCCTTATTCAGCTTTTGTAGTCCTTACTTTGATAATGACCGTGGGTCCATACTCCTAGAGGGTTAAATAATAGGAAAGCTATCAGGGGAGGAGATGGGATATGGAGTTTTGGTAGTGGGAATTGTGTGGAATTGTATCTTATCCTATGATCTTATCAGTGTTTCCATGTTACAAATAGAAATTTAAAAATATATATCATCCTGTGGTCTGGGAGGTGACACAGTGGATAAAGCATTGAACTCTCAAGCAGGAGGTTCCAAGTTCAATCCTTGGCAGCACATGTACCAGAGTGATGTCTAGTTCTTTCTCTCTCTTATACTATGTTTCTCATTAATAAATAAAATATTTTAATAACATATCATCCTACAAATGTCACCGTAATTCTAAAAGATAAGCAACAGTATAGACAGTAATATTTTGTGTGCAAAGATGAAAGAATGAATTAATCTGACTGTAGAATAAGTAGTTACCTATTACAAATGTCTCCTTAGTCCACTCTCCTGACCTAGAAAAGGAGCAGATTTCTTTTTAAAAAAAAAACATTTATTTTTTATTTTTTTCTTTTGTTGCCCTTATTCTTTTTGTTGTTGTTGTTATTGTTGTTGTTATTGAAGTCAATGTCATCGCTGTTAGATAGGACAGAGAGAAATGGAGAGAAGAGGGGAAGATAGAGAGGGGAGAGAAAGACAGACACCTGCAGACCTGCTTCACCACCTGTGAAGCAATTCCGGGCCTGAACGGGAATCCTTATGCCGGTCCTTGAGCATTGCACCACGTGCACTTAACCTGCAGTACTACCGCTGGACTCCCAGGAGCAGGTTTCTAAGCAGAACTTCACATCTTTAAAAGCTGATTGAGGGCTGGGGTTGGCTCACTGGTAGAGCAAACAAATTACCAAGTGTGAGAATTTGGGTCCAAGCTCAGGAAGGAATCTTCAAAAGTAGTGCAGCAGTGTTGTGCCTCATTATGCCTCATTCTGTCTCCCTCTCCCTTTGTCTCTCACCCTTTATTTAGAGGAAAGAAAAGAAACAAGTGGCCACCCAAAGTAGTGAGGCAATGCACATACTGAGCTCCAGTTATAATCCTGGCTAGCAAAAACCAAAAATACTGAAAACTGGACTAGAGAAAGATTGTAAATGCCATATGACATTTATTGGTCCATGATGTTGGTATAATAACCATTCATTTTATACTGTATATGATGTCTTGGTCTTTGGCTTTTTAAAGATTTATTTATTTTTTATTTTACTAATTTAATTTTCAAAGTATTTTTTAAAAAATTAAATTTACTAATTTACTTTTTAATGAGAGAAAGAGAAACCAGAGCACCACACTATTCTAACATATAGATAGGCTGGGGATTAAACCTGGGTCTTTATGCCATCTCATTTATTGTATAAACCTGTAGTAATAGAGCACTTAGACACTTTATCAATCAACTGTCTTTACAGTATCAGGGAGTCACCTGTCAAGTGAGAATGGGGCAGGGAGCTGGGCATAGTGTGATGGATAAAAAGCTCAGAAGGCAGGTAGAGTCAAGAAGATGATGTGTGAAGAAGTTGTTGATTGACTCATGTATTACATAACTGGTATGTTGCATTCAGACATGGTGGCAGATGGGTAGGTAATACACAAGCAGGTCAGTGCAAGAACAGTGTGTTATATCTCAGAGACTTACAGAAGGAGGAGGAGGACTGAAAGAAGGGGCCAATAAGAATGTCATGGTTGGGAGTCAGGCAGTAGCGCAGCAGGTTAAATGCAGGTGGCACAAAGTACAAGGACTGGCATAAGGATCCCGGTTCAAGCCCCTGGCTCCCCACCTGCGGGGGGGGGGTCGCTTTACAAGTGGTGAAGCTGGTCTGCAAGTGTCTATATTTCTCTCCCCCTCTCTATCTTCCCTTCCTCTCTCCATTTCTCTCTGTCCTTCTTTTCCTAGCGTTTGCCCTTCTTCCGTAGCCAGTCAACAGCATCAGGTTGAGCCTGATGTCTGCTTATTGCTGGCTTTGAAAGTGACTGGGATCCATGTGGATTCAGTTGGCTAGGAAGGATCGTCAGTTTCCCCAATAAATGGGTACTCACGGGATGCACCACGAGAAGGTCGATCCAATGCATCCCATCTCTGTCCTATCCAACAATGACAACAACAATAATAACTACAAAAATAAAACAACAAGGGCCACAAAAGGGAATAAATAAATAAATAAATAAATATTAAAAGAAATAAAAGAATGTCATGGTTGAATGCAACACCAGGCATCAGTGTTTAAGCATTTAGGTTAAGCAGTTTTGTTGTGGATATTACAGAAAGGTGAATTAAAAAATGGGTAGGAAGTACATGGAAGTTGTGTTGAAGATAGTCTTGTTTGAAAACTTTGAAGGCTGAGGAAGCAGCTGAGAGCCAGAGGCTGGAACATGAAAGGAAGTTTATTCTTCTTAGAGAGAGATAGAGAGAGGGAGAAAAGAGAGACTGACTCAGCTGGTACTACTTGACTGGAAAAGGACCTTCTGTGAAGCTGAATGTGTGGTTTCCATCACAGCAGAGGAGAAACTAGGAATGAATAGTTATCCAAAGGCAACATCTCCCATCTATTCTTTGGAGTTCTCATGGTGGCCATTATTATGATGCTAATTTATTATTGAGATGTTGGGAAAAGTCACTTAACAAGTGGCATGGACAAAATTTAGATCAGGTGTGTTTTGTTTCTAAAATTTTGACTCACCCACACTTCCTCTACTCATCTGAAGAGAAAAGCTTCTCCAATATAGTGCTTTTTAAGTGTAAGGATATAACACACTGTGTGCCTTGATATGCACAACAGCATGCCAGATAGTATTCCTTAATCACCTCCAGCATCTCAGCTTTCCTTTCTCAAACCATTGATATTTAATATGCACATGAAATTTTAAAAAATATTTTTATTTATTGTTAAATAGAGACAGAAAAATTGAGAGGGCAGGGGAGATAAAGAGGGAGAGAGACAGAGAGACACCACAGCCCTGCTTCATCACTCATGAAGCTTTCCCCCTGTGGGTGGTGACCAGGGGTTTAAACCTGGGTCCTTGGGCACTGTAATGTGAATGCTTAACCAGGTTTGCCACCACCTGGTCCCCAATTTTTTTTTAACACTAACTAGATTTATAGATGGAATCCTCACTAAACTTAGATATGAATCTTTTTTTTTTAAAGATTCATTGTCTTGAACTACTATTTATTTATTTATTCCATTTTGTTGCCATTGTTGTTTTATTGTTGTAGTTATTATTGTTGCTATTGATGTCGCCATTGTTGGATAGCACAGAGAGAAATTGAGAGAGGAGGGGAAGACAGACAGGGGGAGAGAAAGACAGACACCTGCAGACCTGCTTCACTGCTTGTGAAGCGACTCCCCTGCAGGTGGGGAGCCGGGGGCTCAAACTGGATCCTTAGGCTGGTCCTTGTGCTTTGCACCACGTGTGCTTAACCTGATGCGCTACTGCCCGACTCCCCTTAGATATGAATCTATGTATTTGTTTGGTAAAAGAAATTTTAGGGCAACCATGTATAAATGTGGACAGATAGTTGTAGAGAAGATGGTTGGCCCATGTGTAAAACTTTAGGGGAACAGTGGTGGATTGCAATGGGGAGAGTGAAGATTCAGAACTCTGGTAGTGGGAATGGTGTGGATTCAAACCCCATTGACATGTAATTCTGTAATATAAAAATATAAAAAATTAAAAAATAAAGAAAAAGAAATTTTTAATTTTTTTCTAGGACTAGCTATTATAGCACATATATTCTGTTTGTTTTTTGTTTTTTTATTTTTTTAAATATTTATTTTGTTTATTCCCTTTTGTTGCCCTTGTTGTTTTATTGTTGTAGTTATTATTGTTGTTGTCGTTGTTGGATAGGACAGAGAGAAATGGAGAGAGGAGGGGAAGACAGAGAGGAGGAGAGAAAGATAGACACCTACAGACCTGCTTCACCGCCTGTGAAGCGACTCCCCTGCAGGTGGGGAGCCGGGGTTCTAACTGGGATCCTTATGCCGGTCCTTGTGCTTTGCGCCACCTGCGCTTTACCCGCTGCGCTACAGCCCGACTCCCTCAGCACATATATTCTGTACATACTGGTCTTTCCCGCTTTGATATGAAAGTGCAGGCATGGTCAGACTGATTATTTCAATTTTTGTGAGCAATAATTGAGTGGATCTCTATTGTTGTTTTCCACACCACTGAAGTTCAAACTAAAGTGAAAGAAGGAATGAATATTGGCTTACTGAGAAAAACAAAATCCTGACATTTAAAATATAAAAGAACAAAGCAGAGGTGCACTAATTTATCCAGCAAACTCTTTTTGTCCATCCATTCTGTTCCAAGTCTGTGCTTCCAGAACTTAAAGATTCATACCTTCACCTCTGGGTTTTAAGTAGTTCACAGCCTCAGTGGAAGCTGGACTTCTCTGCAAATATGTGGAGTCATGTGGACTTGATGATGGGAGACTTCAGTAGTAGGGGTGAAGGATCAATATGCCGTAATCGGAAGTATAGCCGGTAACTTTTATTTTATTTATTTGTTTACTTATTTTGGTTACCTGGTCTCCACTGGGGCTTCCTGCCTATATGGTTCCACCACTTAAGAGGACTTTTCTCTTTCTTTCTTTTCTTTCTTTCTTTCTTTCTTTCTTTCTTTCTTTCTTTCTTTCTTTCTTTCTTTCTTTCTTTCCTTTCTTTCTTTCTTTCTTTTCCCTCCCTCCCTCCCTCCCTCCCTCCCTCCCTTCCTTCCTTCCTTCCTTCCTTCCTTCCTTTCTTTCTTTTTGTTCCAGGATAGTCTGAGGGTGCTTCTTCCCGAGCTAGTGCTCTCTGGGTTGGAGAGAACTCAACTGGAGCCGATCTAGGCTCCGAGAGTTCCAGAGTGTATCTCCTGCGAAGTTAGTGCGGCACGAGTTCCTGATCCCTCTCCCACGCAGCAGCCTAGATCAGCTCCAGGAAATGTAGTCTTAGCCAGATTAGCACATTATAAATCTACCATAATCTACCCTTTGCCACTTGATATATATTATTTATATTTTTGGCCTCCTGGAAATATATATATATATATACAGTTTTTTTTTTAGCCATACTTAACTTGCAATAAAGGAACCACCAGAATTATGCTTACACTTTATATAACAAACAATGCCACCTTGCTTCAGCCATCCTCAGAACTAATTCATTCTGAGATAGGCAGTTTAGACAAGGCAAATGTTCAGTGTGTTAAATTCTTTTATTTATATCCATGCCATTTTCACTTACTGCTCAAGGTTTTATTCACTGGAGTGAATAATTATTCTACATTTTATGTTTGTCTGTGAGGCAGTTATTATTTATCTTTTTGATTTCTTATTAGTATAATGACCTCAATACGTTTTCCTTTTTCTTAATGGTCTCATTATCATTTTTCTGATTCAAATGTGCCTCCTTTCTTCCCCCTTCATTTCTCTTCTGTCCTTTTTTTCTGTTCCTCTCTCTCCCTATTGTTTTTTTTAGATTTTTCCCAGAGAGGCTCTAAGCCAGTGTCTAGTCACAGAGTATAATTTCTGACCCTTTTTAAAAAAAAATTTATGACAGTATGAACATTCTTTCCCATTCCATCTCCAACTTCAGTATCACGGTATTGAGGGGATATTAATTTACAGGATTCTTGTTGTCAGGAGGGTATATATGCATATAAACCTTCTTAAGTAAACTCCAAATAACTTTAAAAATTATTTTGGTTAGAGACAGAGAAGTCCATAGGGAAGGGGAAGATAGGGAGAGAAAGAGATGTTAAAAATTAAAAAATATATATTATCTTTATTTATTGGATTGAGACAGTCAGAAATCAAGATGGTAGAGGGAGATAGAAAGAGAGACACCTGCAGCCCTGCCTTACCACTTGCAAAGCTTTCACCTCTGCAGGTGGGGACCAGGGGCTCGCACCTGGGTCCTTATGCATCGTAACATGTGCGCTCAACCAGGTGCACCACCACCTGGCACCGCTTTACTGCTCTTGATGTTTCCCCCTGCAAGGTGTAGGAGGGCCATGGCCTTGAACCTGGGCATCTCATTGTAGTATGTGCTCTCTACCAAGAGTGTCACCACCTAACTCCTTGAGCAACTCCTTTGTTTAGATGAAGACAAAAAGTCAGAGAGAGTGAGAGAGACCAAGGTTTTATTCAATGCAGTGGGAGCCAGGCTTGCTTCTGGATTATACACATGACAAAGCAGCACACTATTCCAAGTGAGCTATTTTGCCAGCCTTACACTGAACAGCTCTGGCAAATAATGCTCCAGCAGTCTTGACACTTGCACTAAGTTTATGACTTTATCCAAATTAAGCCCACATTTCCTTATTTTCCTCATCTCTAAAATATAGAAAATATCCTGAATGAATGATTATTACTCTCAGTCTTAACATTCTGTGAATCTGTTGTTCTTTATACTAAGGACTGGAAAAAAAATTTACAGAGAAGTAATTGTTATCCATTATCAGAAATTATTTTAAATTTCAGAATTTATTATTATGATGGCTGATTACATACTACTCTTGGGTATCTGTAAAAATGAATAAACTGTATATATCTGTAATGACATAAAGCTAAGAATGAAACAGTTGGCCTTCTAGGAGAGATAAATGTGATTAATTAGTCTTATCTGGTAGATTTGTTTTTTTTTCCTCCAGGGCTATCCTGGAAGCCATCCCCCCCCCATTTTACTGGATAAGACAGAGAAATTGAGAGAGGAGGGGGAGATAGAGAAAGAGAAAGAAAGACAACTTCAGACCTGCTGCACCACTTGTGAAGCATTCTGCTGCAGGTGGTGAGCCGGGGGCTAGAACCTGAGTCCTTGCACATAGTACTATGTGCGCCACTGTCTGCTCCCAGTAGAATTCTTAAATGAATAACACAAATACCATTCTTCTTCCTCTCTTTACCACAGCACAGACACACACACACACACACAGACACACACAGACACACACACACACACACACACACGCACGCACGAACGCAAGCACACAGGCATGCCCCACCAATACAGCAGATGTGATAAAGCTTCCAGCCAAAGCATCTGACAGGCACATCTGAATGGAGTCTATGGCTTTTTTTTTTTCCTTCCCTCTCCAGACATTTGTGAACTGAGATTATGTCAAAGAATATGAAAGCAAGGGAGTCGGGCGGTAGCACAGCAGGATAAGCACACATGGCGCAAAGCACAAGGACGGGTGCAAGGATCCCGGTTCAAGCCCCCGGCTCCCCATCTGCAGGAGAGTCGATTCACAGGTGGTGAAGCAGGTCTGCAGATGTCTTTCTCTCCCCCTCTCTGTCTTTCCTCCTCTCTCCATTTCTCTCTGTCCTATCCAACAACAACGGTATCAATAACAACAACAATAAAAATAAATAAAATATATTGGAAAATTATTTTTAAAAAAGAATGTGAAAGCAATGGCTTAATGTAATTACTTAAATAGGAAAAAAAATTCTACAAAATGAATATAGCAGAGACTTACTCATGAAAGAAATCTATTACACTATATACAATTTCATTTTTAAGCACTTAAATCTTGAAACACAGGAGATGATACAGTGGATAAAGTGTTGGATTCTCAACCACAAAGTCTTGAGTCTGACCTCTGACCAGAGTATAACACTCTGGTTCTCACTTTCTTTTTCCTCCTTGCTTCTAATTAATTAATTAAAAATAAATCTCTGTTATATCACTTTACCATTATGATAATTTGTAAAAAATATAATGTTTGGGTGACAATTTAATTTGTATCTTAATTTCATATATGATGCATATTTTAAAGCATTAAACATTTTGAGTTAAAAGTTTATGAAAATATTCCTGTTTAGGTTAGCATGCCTGTTTGACATATGCATAACCTAGGTTTGAGTCCCAACACCATATGGGAACACCACAGCACTGGGGGCAGCTCTGATGTTTTAGTGTGTTGTTGTCTTTTTTGTGCCTCCCCTCACCCTCCAGCTGTCTGTCTACCAGCATGAAAAAGCACCCGAGGAATACTGAGACAATATCATAGAAATCCAACTTGCTCAGAATATTTTCTTTTTTTTTTAAACTTTATTTATTATTGGATAGAAACAGAGAGAAATTGAGGGGAAGGGAAGATAGAGATGGAGAGAGACAGAGAGACACCTGCAGCCCTGCCTCACCACTCGTGAAGCTTTCCCCCTGCAGGTGGGGGCCAGAGACTTGAACCTGGGTCCTTGTGCACTGTAGTGTGTGCACTTAACCAGGTGCGCCACCACCTGGCCCCCAGAATATTTTCTTTCTGATTAAAAAATGTGCTTTGCCAAAAAAATTGGAAAACATAGAAATACAGAAGAAAAATGAAATCAATGATACTTTTGTCAACCAGAGAATCTGACTTTAGTCTGATTTTCCATGTATTCTTGTTGTAGAGCCAGATGTTGTAGTGCGCGGGCCACAGAGAAGAGAGAGCGAGGGTCCGGAGTGAAGAGGAAACACAAATCTTTATTCGCGCTGGCACCTCAGAGTTGGGTGTTAGAGAAGCAGGTTGGGCCACGTGGAGGTAGAGAAAATGGCCGCCTCATGAAGTAACCTTTCCTGCATCTGAACACCAGAGTGGAGCGCCAGCAAGAGAGCGAGGTGCGGAAAACGAAGGGTTTTTATAGGAGTAGCTTTCGCGAGAATGGGAAGGGGGAGGAGTAACCATAGCACTCCAGGATAGGATGATAACTCTCGTGAGAATGGGAGGGGGGAGGAGCAATCAGAGCACTCCAGATATCGCGGGGATATAGACAATGTCCTGAGGGCACAACATGGCTGAACAGGCACTCCAAGAATGTCCCAACTCTCGCAGGAACTAGCAGTAGCCTGAGGGGACAACATGGCAGATGTGACTGCATTGGCACAATTTCCCAGCATCTCCCCCTTTCCTTTTATCTAATGCCCAGGGCAACAGTGTGTAAAGTCTATGAACTACTCAGGGTCAGTCTATGAAAAACCAGCAACGTGAAGGGAAGGAAGCTGCTGTAAAATTGTCTAAAGTGTCCAAAGGGTATACCAGCAAGTCCGATAGAAGTCTCAGTCCAAAGTAGGCGACTAGGGGGAGAAATGGCAGGGGATGAAATGCGGCATGAGGAAGGTCAGCCTCTGGAATTCTGCTTTTCTGTAGATTGTGAGCTGGAACCGCCAAAACGTGACAGGTCAAAGCAAAAGCAGGAAAGGCAGACAGGCAGTAAAAAGGTTCTGTCCTTGGAGTCTGCGAATCAGATTCTTCAGATCGCGTCAGGTGACATCTAGGGTTTCGGGGGGTGTGCCACTGTAGTCGTGCCATCTAGTGGGTGATGTCAGGGTGTGCAGGGGTCCAGATGTTTTTTTTCTGGGATTCCTGTGGAAGAAACATAAACAATCTGCTTCTCATGGTTAGCAGGGCATCTGATTTGAATGCTTTATAGAAAAAGAGGTTTGGTGACTTGACCAACTAAGTATTGGGGGATATATCTTTCCTATTCATTTATGATTATATTTTATATTATTTGTCATGGTAGCCGTTTATCTGGAAGGTCCTGGGTGATTCATGGGGAAAAAGACCTTATCTTTTAACAAAGACTCTAAGTTGTAGGGAAGCGGGAACTATCTTATCCCCCCCCCTTTTTTTTGTATCTTGCCTTTTGTTGCCCTAGTTGTTCTTGTTGTAATTATATTGTTGTTATTGCTGATATTGTGGTTGTTGGATAGAACAGAGAGAAATGGAGAGAGGAGGGAAAGACAGAAGGAGAGAAAGATACCTGTAGACCTGCTTCACCGCCTGTGAAGTGATTCCCCTGCAGGTGAGGAGCCAGGGGCTCAAACTGGGATCCTCAAGCCAGTTCTTGCACTTAGCGCCACCTGCGCTAAACCCGCTGTGCCACCGCCCGATTCCCAGGAACTATCTTTTAACATAAACTCTATGGCCATGCCAATAGCAACCTTGAGGGCACATGTGGCTCCCCACATGTCCCCCTGTCTTATATCATGTTTTGATGTTTGGCGGACTTTGTTTTGTGGCAGGGTGGACTGTGCCTGTCTTAGGTTGGGGATCAGCCTTCCTTCTTACCCGTCATTGGAACACCTGGTCATTTTTGCCCAGTAGTACCAGATGCCCTGTCTTAGGTTGACTGGATAGCACTAGTTTCCTCTTACCCGTCATTGGCTAGCCAGCCCTCTACATGGTGGACGTTCTGATGGAGGGGGGCAAATCCTCCACAGCAACTCAATATTCTGCCATGTCCATCCTATGATAGTGAGTTTGTATAGGTTGCATCTTTATGGCATCAATCTGTTGCCGCAAAAGGCCATGAGCTTGTTAAGAATTATAGGACTGTGGTCCGGGAGGTGGTGCAGTGACTAAATCCTTGGACTCTTAAGCATGAGGTCCTGAGTTCGATCCCTGGCAGCACATGTACCAGAGTGAGTCTGGTTCTTTCTCTCTTTCTCATTAATAAATAAATTTAAAATGTTGAAAAAAAAGAATTATAGGACCTATTGTGAGCAGAAGAAGTAAAACAAGCTAGGGTCCCACAACTAAGGGTATACAGGTAAGGAAGGGGGAATGTATCCATTGATATGAAGAGGTAGGATCATATCTCAAGTCTAAGGGAAGCAGTCAGTGGATGTGATGTCCAAGGGAACAGCCATTTGTCTTTGGGGGTAGTAAAGGATGTCCGTGGCATGGGTGATGTTATAAAGGGAAACATCTTTAAATTGTTGGCTGACAAAGGCAGGCCTATGGTGGCAAGACAAGATACACCAGTTAAGTTTACAAGAATATGTGAATGTTGGTAATTCACATAGGTTGGATATGGAGGAACTTCTTACAGTTTAATACCTTACCATATGAACAGATGATTCCTCATATGAAGGCTTGATAGCTGTAATCACTTACTTGTGAAAAACAATAAAACTTGTAACAAGTTAGAGGTTTACTATAATTGAATTTGGACTATAAGCAGACTCAGGTTACTTAGAGAGTTAATGCATGTTAGTAACAATGGTTTTAACATTTAGAGTACTTCTGAGCAGATGGGTCATACAAAAATTTTTGGTCATTCAGCACACTCACTCACAAAACACAACTGGCCATTCATAACATAAGACATTCAGGGAAGGGGTAGGAGAGAGGGCTCTGTGAGCCAACTTTTATAGGTTCTGCCATGTCATATTATGGATCCTGGGATGTATCCTGCATCTAGTCCTCTTGTGTTTCTTGTTCTTCAGGGATAACAGTGCCATCATGAGGGTATTGTCGGACATGGCGGGCAGGAACCCAGACAGGTTTAGAGTAATTATGAGGGAAAATACATGCAAAACCTCTTCCCATGTCAATAGAGGGTCAGGCCCTTTCCAAATTTTATCAAGTGGGTCTTTCCATTTGACCTTAATAGATGGGAGAGTAGATGGTGTTTGCCAGTGAAGAATAATAGGAGGTAAGTCCAAGTTATTGTAAATATTAAAGAGATTTAACATAGTTAAGGCTTTTGCTAGCTGGATATTGGGGGGATATATTCCTCCTTTATCTTTATTCAATTGAGCCTTAAGAGTTTGATGGGCCCTCTCGACAATGCCTTGTCCCTGTGGATTATAGGGAATGCCTGTGGTATGAGTAATGTTCCAGAGGGAACAAAAATCTTTAAATTGTTTGCTGGTAAATGCTGGTCCACGGTCGGTTTTCACTTGAAGAGGTAAGCCCATCACAACAAAACAGGAGAGCATGTGGCTTATAAGCTTTTTAGAGCTTTCTCCTGTCTGAGCTGTTGCCCACATAAATTTAGAAAAGGTATCAATTGAGACAAACATATTTTTGTTTGCCAAAGTTTGGTATGTAGGTGACATCAATTTGCCAAATAGCATTAGCTTTTAAGCCTCGGGGGTTAACACCAAGAGTCTGAATAGCAGGTGCTTTTATGAGACTTGCACAGGAAGAGCATGTAGCTAGGATATGTTTTAATTGTGGTAACGGAACATCAGGAAATCGAGCTCAAAGGCCTTTAAGATTAACATGGGTCAGAGAATGGAAATCAGCAGGATCAGAGACAGAGACTAGGAGAGCTCCTGTGGAGGCAAGGCGGTCAGCTGCAGCATTCCCTTCGGACAGGGAACCAGGAAGAGGGCTGTGGGAACGAAGGTGCTGAATATATAGTGGTTGGGTTCGAGAAGAGAGCATAGAGGCGATTTGAATCAAGAGAGGGGAAAGTGGGTTGTCATCAATTTTCACATAAGGACGAGCAAGCCATGGAAGTAAGTTAACAGTATACACACTGTCAGAAAAAAGGTTGAAGGATTCTGGTACAGCTTTTAATGCAAGGAAAATAGCATAAAGTTCTTTGTAGTGAGGGGAATTCTCAGGAAGCTCAGTAAAGAGAGGTTTAGGAGATTGTTTGTCTGGGTAATATATAAGGGCAGCAGCTCCCTTTTTTCCACCATCAGTGAAGACTGTAGGAGCAGAAGGAATGGGATCTCGAGAGAAAAGTTTAGGTGCTAGTAGAGGCAGAAGAGGTAAAGAAGCTATCAATTTATTGGAAGGAAAATGGTTATCTATTTGTCCTGGAAACCCTAGGAAGCTTATGGCAAAGCAGGAATGATGGCATATAAGCCACTCTGTATCTGTGAGAGAAAAGGGCAGAATAATTAAATCCGGTTCTTTCCCTAAGACCTGCACAGACCTATTTCTCCCTTGGCGAACCATGAATGCTAACACGCTATCTCAGTGAGGAGTCTTGGAGTTCCTCCTACTGGAGTGTGAAGCCACTCAAGAACCCCATGGTCTTGCCACAATGCCCCTACTACTGTGGGGGTGGAGTTGAAGATTAGAAGGTTTACCAGAGAGGAGGGAGAGAATCGAACAAGGTGCATGTCCTGGAGGGCCTGGTTAACCCTTTCCAGTGCCAAGGAGGCCTCGGGAGTTAACTTACATTTTGAGGAGGGCTGTTTGTTTCCTTTTAACAGGTCAAACAGTGGTTGGAGGCAGCTTGTAGGCAGATAGAGATACTGCCTAAGCCAATTTAAATTTCCTAGAAAACTTTGTAAAGAAGCAAGAGTAAGGTTAGAAGGGAAGGTAACATTAGGTTTTAAGGGACGAATTTGTGTTAGAGAAATCTCTGAACCTAGGAAGGATATTGGAGGGATTAGCTGTATCTTCTCAGGGGCTACATTAAGGCCGCTTTTCTTTAATGCAGGAATGAGAAAATCACGTAAGGCATAGAGATCTGTATCTGATTTTCCCCATATTAAAATATCATCTGTATAATGAAAAATATTAAGGCCCGTATGAATATATGGGACAAGGGCAGATTTAACAGCCTCCTGACAAATTATAGGACTGTTGGCCATACCCTGGGGCAGCACCACCCATTCAAATCTGTCAGCAGGGCTGGCGTTATTAATAGAAGGAACAGAGAAGGCAAAACGTTTACAATCTTGTGGATGCAAGGGAATAGAGAAAAAACAATCTTGTATATCAATAGCTATGATTGGAATTCCTGTGGGAATTGCAGAAGCAAGAGGCAAACCCCTTTGGGGGGAGCCCCAGACCTGCATGGTTTTATTTACTGCACGGAGATCTTGAAGGAGGCGCTATTTTCCCGAGCGCTTTTTAATCACAAAGACAGGAGTATTCCATGGGCTTTGAGAATGATGAATGTGTCCCAAGGACAACTGCTCTCGGACGAGCTCTTTTAAAATTTTTAGCTTATACCTAGGTAAAGGCCACTGTTCCACCCAGACAGGCTCATTAGAAAGCCAGCTTAAGCGGGGTGTTTGGCTACGAACAGTGGCATTTAGTATTGGGGGTGCTGAATAGACCTGGTATCGCGGGAATGAGTTTTACACTCTGCAGAGGCATCTGTGGATATCATAACATCAAGACATTCCAGAAGATCCCTTCCCAATAGGTTGGTGCTAATATTAGCTACCAAAGGGCGGAAGTGTCCGGTAGAACCTTCCGGGTCTTCCCACATGAGCGAGTCTTGTGTGCGAAATGATTGGGTCACCCCTCCTACTCCATGTATACTGGGTCCAGGGATGAGTTCCCAATCTTGGGGAACCTCTTCTTGCCTTAAAATCGTCTTTGCTGCCCCCGTGTCAATCAAAAATTTAAAAGGAATATTGCCAATCTTTACTGTCATAGAAGGGTTAACTTGTTCTAGAACAGGAGTGGTCCACAAAATCTCAGGCCCCGAATTTGTACCATTCAGGGGCGAACCATCTTTATGAAATTGGGACCAACAATCTCTCTTCCAATGAAACCCCTTATGACATCTTGGACAAACAGTACGTAGCCTCTGGCTCCCTGACTGAAAGCGGGGTTGCTCTGACTGGAGGCGTGGTTTCCCTGACTGGAGGCATGGTCGCAACTTATCAGGACATTGGTTACGCCAATGTCCTTGGGGACCGCACTGAAAGCAGGCTCTGTTTTGCTTACGTGGGGCAACTGCATAGACCTGTGTCATAGCGGATGCCCCATAATTGCCTGATGTAAGTTCCTGTGTCGATAAAATCCAATTATCTGGGTGTAGGTGTTTAAGATTAAGGCATGCCTGATGGAATTGTGGTATCATGCCTTCCCAGACAATAGAGCACAGGAGTAGTGAGCGGATGTCAGGATTATAAACCTTTCTAAGCTTGTCTTCACCCTTGAGATGAAGCTCGCTAATGATTCATCAGTGCCTTGGCGAATAGAGTTAATGGGAACTGACGAATCTACATTGGGTGGGATCACCCTTTCCCATGCTTGTGTTGCGCAGATGCGTACCTGTTCAAAATAACCTGTTGGAAACCTGGCTTCTGCCTGCTGAGCTCCAGATTCATAAGCTCCTTCTCCAAACAAAGCATCAGAATCCCATTCTACCTGTTTGTTACTATTTTCCTGCGACTGTCTAGAGCACTCATCGCGGAAGTATGCCTTCCACTGTAGGTAGAGGGGGTCTGGGAGTGCAGCACGAGCCAGATCTTTCCAATCTTGGGGCGTGTTAAGATGGTGGTAAAAACTCCTTAAAACGGACTTGGTCCATGGAGCGTGCATTCCGTCATCCCTGACTGCTTGTCTGAGTGTTTCGAAGTCTTTAGCGGAGTATGGCTGCCACGGCTGAGGGTTTTGTTTAGACGGGGCCACGTTTACCGGGAAGGTGTGGATTTGGTTCGATGACACTGGGGAGAGATCTACAGAAGTGGAAGGTGCCGTGGAAACTGCTGTAGTGGCCACACGGGAAACTGAACACGTATCTACGGGGATGGAGCTCTTGGGGTGGACTGCAAATGGTTTAAGGTCCTTAAGTGCTGAAAAAATATCCTTTAACTCTTGTATCTCAGTCACAAGGTCTCTTAATGATGACGTATCAGCAGGGGGTGGGGTCAGAGAAGCAGTAGGAACTGAACACGTGTCTGCAGATTGAGCCGAACACGTGTCTGTGGGGACAGCTGGGGGAGGGGTCAAAGGAGCGGCCAAACACGTGTCTGTGGGGACAGCTGGGGCAGGGGTCAAAGGAGCGGCCGAACACGTGTCTTCGGGGGCTGTGGGGGGAGGGGTCGTGGAAGCAGAAGCTGCCGCAGGAGAAACCGAACTCGTGTCTCCGGAGGCAGCGGTTTTGGGGCTGACTGCAGATTGCTTAGGGTGTTTAAGTCTTAAGCAAATATCCTTTAACTCCTGTATCTCAGCCTCAAGGTCACTTAACCTTTTGGCAGGAGATCTTGTACATATCCTGAAAATAGTAAATATAGCCATGAGAACCCACGGTGTAGCAAAAATTAAAGCGTCTCTGAGATCGAAAGCCTGTCCCAGGAGAGAAGGATAGAATGTCTGGGACACCTCCTCATAAAATGGAAAAAGTCCCATGGTGGAGGGAAACGCAGGGCCACAGAGGCGGGCGGATGCCACTTACCTGTGTCTGGGTGGGTGGCTTTTCTGGACCTCAGGCTGGGCGTGAGTGTGGGACACGTTGAGCGCCAGATGTTGTAGAGCCAGATGTTGTAGTGTGCGGGCCGCAAAGAAGAGAGAGCAAGGGTCCGGAGCGAAGAGGAAACACAAATCTTTATTCACGCTGGCACCTCAGAGTTGGGTGTTAGAGAAGCAGGTTGGGCCACGTGGAGGTAGAGAAAATGGCCGCCTCATGAAGTAACCTTTCCTGCGTCTGAACACCAGTGTGGAGCGCCAGCAAGAGAGCGAGGTGCGGAAAACGAAGGGTTTTTATAGGAGTAGCTTTCGCGAGAATGGGAAGGGGGAGGAGTAACTATAGCACTCCAGGATAGGATGATAACTCTTGTGAGAATGGGAGGGGGGAGGAGTAACCAGAGCACTCCAGATATCGCGGGGATATAGACAATGTCCTGAGGGCACAACATGGCTGAACAGGCACTCCAAGAATGTCCCAACTCTTCCGGGAACTAGCAGTAGCCTGAGGGGACAACATGGCAGATGTGACTGCATTGGCACAATTTCCCAGCATATTCTTATCATATTTATAATTTGTTTGCTGCTCTTTTAAATATGAGGTGTAACTGACATATAATTTATATTAATTTTAGATTTATAGCATAATGATTCAACATATATGTGTATTGCTGTTTTTAACTCTTGTTTCATGATATGGCCTAAGTATTTCCTGTATTATTAAAGTTTATCTTGTCATCCTTAACATTAAAATTTATAATTAAAAAAAGATATAAAGGAAGTGATATAGAATCTACTAAAGTGGTTCTTCTATGTGGCTGGGTAAATAGGCAAAAGCTTTGGATATTTCTATTTAATATGAATTTGAGGAACTGGTAGTATTTTAGAAGCCATAGAAAGGAGTCAATCAAAGCTGTAAGAAAAACAAAATGCAGAGACTAGAAAAGTGAAGAACACACTTGTAGCATATAACACCATATTTTCCTAGAGTTCTTTTTTATATTTAAAAATGCATCATTGTTAGAGTAATATAGAATATTATCACATGTATATATAGGGTCCAGTTTTTGTACTTTTAAGATCACTAAAAAAAAAAAATCCAGGAATTTTATCTTTTCCTCTAAAGTGAGAGATTGGCAGGATTCAAATGTATTTTGTATTCTTTTGGTAAATCCTTAGGAGAAGATCCAGTCATGATGTTCTGAAGAATCTCCAAACATGTTTCCACAAGAGATATACCAATTTATATTCCCACCAACAGTGTAACAGAGTTCCTTTTTCACTACATCCTTGCCAGTACTTGTTTCTGTCCTTAATGTATGAAATTCTCACAGGTGTGAGGTCTCCTTGTTGTCTAGACTTGATTTATCTGATAATCAGTGATTTTGAGCATTTTCTTATGTGTTCATTGACTATCTGGATGAACACTTTTGTAGTAAATAAGTTGTTCATATTCCCTCCCAATTTTTAAATGGGGTTGCTTTTGTTGCTTTTGTTGCTGAGTTTTGTAAGCTCTTGATATATTCTCATCATCTGATGTGTGGCATGTAAAAAGATTTTCCAGTTCAGTAGGGCATTTTGTTGTTTTGTGATGGTTTCTTTTGCCATGGAGAAATTTTTGAGTTTGATAAAATTTCAGTGGATTATTTCTGTTATAGTTTTCCTTGCTGTTGGATTGGAGGCTCCAAATATGTTTTCAAAGCAGATGGAGTGAAGTGTTCTGCTTGTTTTCTTCTATGTGTTTTACAGTTTCCAGTCTAATATCCAAGTCCATGATATGCTTTGAGAACCGTTTAGTTTTTAAAAGATTTATCTTTTTCATATTTAGAGAGAGAAAGAGAGAGACATCAGAGCACCACTGTGGCCACATGCAATACTGGGCATTGAACCTAGGGGCTCATCATGTCTTACTCCTTACCTGCTGAACCTCTTGCCCAGATGCCTGAACTCAAAATTGTTTAAAGCATTCAAACAGTTTGACAACAAGAGTTTGAACAAGAAATATGCTTTATTTGGGGGATATGGGAATATGTGAACAATGGAATTGATTTGCTGATGGCAAGAAATGGCTTCATTTTCTCATGAAAATAGCCTCCACTTTTTAAAACATGGCAGCAGCTGTGCTGTCAAGTCATTTGAGTTGTAGAAACAGCTGTGCTTTGTTTTTCAATAATTGTGAAAGAGAATAAATAATATTTAATGATGCACACATGAAATTTGTGTTGTTTTAGTGTAACACGTTGAAAATTGACAATAACCTCTACTTTATAAACCTTTCTTTTCTAGGAAACATATTTGTGGTAAGCCTAGCAGTTGCAGACCTGGTAGTGGCTGTTTATCCTTACCCGTTGGTGCTAACATCTATATTTAACAATGGATGGAACCTGGGATATCTGCACTGCCAAATTAGTGGCTTCCTGATGGGCTTGAGTGTCATTGGTTCAATATTCAACATTACTGGAATCGCTATTAACCGCTACTGCTACATCTGCCACAGTGCCAAATATGACCAGCTGTACAGCAACAAGAATTCCCTCTGCTACGTGTTCCTGATATGGTTGTTGACCCTTGTGGCAATTGTGCCCAATTTGCATATTGGATCCCTGCAATATGACCCAAGGATCTATTCATGTACATTTGCACAGTCTGTCAGTTCGGCATACACAATAGCTGTGGTGGTTTTCCACTTCATAATTCCTATGATCATAGTCATCTTCTGCTACCTAAGAATATGGATCCTGTTTCTTCAGGTCAGATGGAAGGTAAAACCTGAAAACAAACCCAAACTGAAACCACAGGACTTTAGGAACTTTGTCTCCATGTTTGCGGTTTTCGTACTTTTTGCCATTTGCTGGGCTCCGTTGAATTTTATTGGTCTTGCTGTGGCCTCAGATCCTACCAGCCTGGTACCCAGGATCCCAGAGTGGCTGTTTGTGGCCAGTTATTATATGGCATATTTCAACAGCTGTCTCAATGCAATTATATATGGACTTCTGAATCAGAATTTCAGGAAGGAATACAGAAGAATTATAGTCTCACTATGCACAGCTAAAATGGTCTTTGTAGACAGCTCTAATGATATAGAAGATAGGATTAAATGCAAACCCTCTCCATTAGTGACCAACAATAATCAAGTGAAAGTAGACTCTGTTTAAACAAAGTAAAGCATGTGGTAAATATACAATGGAATACTACTCAGCTGTAACAAATAATGAAATCTTGTTTGCTACAGACTGGCTGGATCTGGAAGGAATTATGTTAAATAGAATAAGACAGAAGGAGAACAAATACTGGCAACCTCACTCATAAGTGGAGTTGACACCTCCGATGGACTGCGGTCTGTCACTGCAGACCCTGGGACTCAGAGGGCAGGGGAGGGTTTGTCTTGGGGAGAGAGTACTGAGGATCCAGTGCTTTGTGGTAGAGGAGAATGATAGTTTGGTGAAGGGGAAGGTATGTTGACAGTTATCTTGGGGAAATGCAAAACTATAGCCTTGTGACAATAATCCTCCAAGTTAGTATTTCTTCATTAAAGTGATATTAAAAATGTCAAAGCATTAAGAGTAAGCTATCTGCACACTTGTGGACAAAAGATAACCCCTTGTTGTTGGGAATACAAATTGGCACAATCATTATGGAGAGCAATAGGGAGAATTCTCAAAAAAAAAATAAAAATTAGAAATCCTATATGATCTAGTGTCTCACTTCTTAGTATTTACTTCACATATCTATTGACTTGTTTAAAGTAATATATGCAACCCTTCCATGGTCCCATCATTATTACAGGGTTATTTACATTTGACAAGAGTTGAAAACAACTTAATTACCCACAAGTGGACAATTGGATCAAGAATATATAGTATATATACATAGTGACTACCACTCAACTATAAAAAGATGAAATCTTGCCATTGGTATTAAACTTGGTATACCTAGAGAGTATAACATTCATTGCAGTAAGTTAGATAGACACTGTATGATCTCATTCATACAAGCTATATAGAAAAGATGAACATATGGATGAACTAAATAAAACAAAAGTGAACTTTTAAGATATCAGACCAATAAATGGTTATCAGAAAGGAAAATGGAAGGGTGGTGGTTCACAAGGGGTTACCTGTGTGGTGAAGGGCAGATCTAAACTTTTCAGGGTAAATTTTAAAAATTATTATTAGTTATCTAATAATGATCAACAAGATAGCAAGACTGTGGGATAAGAGAGGTATAATCCCAAACAATTCCCACCACTAGAGTTCTGTATCTCATTCCCCTCCATTGGAAGCTTCCCTATTCTATATCCCTCTGGGAGTATGGACCAAAGATCTTTATGGGGAACAGAAGGTGGGAGGTCTGGCTTCTGTAATTGCTTCTTCACTGGACATGGGTGCTGATAGGTCGATCCATATCCCAAGCCTGTTTCTGTCTTTCCCTAGTGGGGCAGGCCTCTGGGGAAGTGGGGTTCCACAGGACACACTGGTGAGAACGTCTGCCCAAGTTAGTCAGGTTGGTGTCATGGTGTCATCTGCAACTTGGTGGCTGAAGTATTAACATATAAAGTAGAACAATTTGCTTAATAATAAAGACCCTAAAGGTAAGAATATAGCAGATGAGATTTGGGGTCTTCATCTAGGAAGCTAGGAAGTTTATATTAGCTATATTCCAAGGGGCCCATGACTTTACAAATTTTGCCTGACTTTGTCAGCTAACATGCAGGTAGGCTGAAAGTATTGTCTAGGAAGATGGTGTCAAAGTTGGGAATAGGACTGGAAAGCTGGGTCAGGGCAGAGAGTAGCCCCCAAATATGGGAAGATTATATAAATACCATTAACTGTAAACCATCAATCTGATCTAGGGTCCATGTCTATTCATATTTAGCACAGGAGTCTGTGTAACCTCTGCATCCCTGTCAGTATGAACTTGCATTCCATGCTCACAGCTAGGAACATTCAAGACTGCCCTCATTTCAGGAGCAGTCTTTCTCGAGTGGCAGATTATGCTGACCCGGCCTCTCTTAGGTGAGTGGGGCAGTTTCTATTATTGTTGTTCTACGTTGAGGGCAAGGTCCTATAAAGGCCCACAAGAGGATTTAAGATGTTGTTCCTGATAGAGATGACCAGGGATGGTGGAGAGAGGGATTAGTATGTACACATGGTAATACTTATTTTTTTATTTATAAAATGGAGATATTGACAAGACCATAGGATAAGAGGGGCACAACTACACACAATTCCCACCACTAGAATGTTCTATTCTATCTGCCTCCCTCTTGAAAGCTCTACTATTTTTTATCCCTCTGGGAGCATGGACCCAGGATCATTGTGGGGTGCAGAAGGTGGAAGGTCTGGCTTCTGTAATTGCTTCCCCACTGAACACGAACACAGGCGTTGGCAGGTCGATTCATACTCCCAGCCTCTCTCTCTTTTTCCCTAATAAAGGCAAGGATCTGGAGAGATGGGGCTCCAGGACACATGGTGGGGTTGTCTGCCCAAGGAAGTCAGGCTGGCATCATGGTAGCATCTGGAACCTGGTGGCTGAAAAGGAGTTAAGATAGAAAGCAGAATAAATTGTTAACTAATCATGAACCCAAAGGCAAGAATATTGCAGATGAAGATTTAGGGTCTCCATTTTGGAAAAAGCTTGTAGGTCTATTTTAGGTATATTCCCAGGGCCCATGACTTTACTAGTTTTTTGCCTGAGCCTGACAGCTAATATGCAGGTGGACCCAGGTTATTGTCTGGGGAGATGGTATCATAGTTGGAAGATAGAAAGCTGGATCAGGGAAGAGATTAGCTTCCAAATATAGTAAGAGTATATAAATATTGTTAACTGTAAACCCCATAGCTTTGATTTGGGACCCATATTCAGGACAGGAACCTGTGTGGCCTCTGCATCCCTGTAGGTCTGAGCTCACATTCTGTGGTCACAGCTAGGAACATTGTAGGCTGCACTAATTTCAGAACCCATCTTCCTTGAGTAGTAGAATATGTTATCCAACCTCCCTTCAGAGAATGGAACATTCCTTACCATTGTTGATCCACATTGAGGGCCAGGTCCATTGGGGTGTTCCTGATGGAGACGACCAGTGACCGTGGAGAGAGGTCTAGGCCCATCAACGCATGGTAATATTTAATGATGCACACTTATGCAAACTTATGCTGTTTTAGTGGCATTAAAATGATGTTACTAAAAAAGAAAAAAATGTTATTTTAATAAAAGAAATACACGCTCACTGTTAAAAGTCTTAATATTTCTTATGTTTGTTTCCCTCTAGAAACATGTCTAGATTAGCAGCATAGCTGAGAGAAAACTTATACTCTTTACAGATTGCCTTTATAATCTATGAACTAATGCACTAAAAGTCTTTTAGCAAGTTTCTAATTTTATTTGTCAAGAGACATGCAGGGCCAGGAAGATAACTCAGCATGTTAGAGTGCCAATTTGTATGCCTGAGGTCCCAGATGCCTTGGATTCAATCCTGTGGATGATCTTTGCCAGAGGTGGTCCCCTCTCATCATTTCATCCCATTCTCCTCTAAATAGATATATAAATAATTCTATATTGTTAGAAGTGAGATAAACAATCTTTTTGATATACTGCTGTATCCGGTTGGCTAGAATTTTGTTCAATATTTTCGCATCTATGTTCATCAGAATATTGGTCTAGTTTTCTTTTTTGGTTGTGTCCCTGTCTGCTTTTGGTATCAGGGTGATGTTGGCTTCATAGAAGCTGGCAGGGCGTATTCCAGTGTCTTCAATCTTCTGGAAGACTTTTAAAAGTAGAGGTATTAGTTCTTCTTTGAAAGTTTTGTAGAATTCATTTGTAAAACCATCTGGTCCAGGACTTTTATTTTTGGGAAGATTTTTGATAACTGTTTCAATTTCATTAGCTGTGATGGGCCTGTTCATGTTATCCACTTCCTCTTTACTTAGTTTTGGAAGTTGGTAGGTATCTAGGAAATCATTCATTTCTTCCAGGTTCTCTAGCTTGGTGGCATATAGTTGTTCATAGAAGCCTTGCATGATATGTTGAATTTCTGCAGTGTCTGTTGTGATATCTCCTCTTTCATTTACTATCCGATTTATTTGGGTCTTCTCCCTTTTTTGTTTTGTGAGTCTGGCTAAAGGCTTGTCAATTTTGTTTACTCTTTCAAAGAACCAACATTTACTTTCATTGATCTTTTGTATGGTTTTCCTATTCTCAATGTTATTTATTTCTGCCCTAACTTTAGTAATTTCTGTCCTTCTGGTTGCTTTAGGATTCCTTTGTTGTTCTTCTTCTAGGTCTTTAAGATGTGCAATCAGGCTGTTTATTTGTGCCTTTTCTTGTTTCCTAATGTGTGCTTGTCTAGCTATGAACTTCCCTCTTAGGACTGCTTTAGCTGTGTCCCAAATATTTTGATAGCTTGTGTCTTCATTTTCATTGAACTCTCGAAACATTTTGATTTCTTCCTTGATTTCCTCTTTGACCCAGAAGTTGTTAAGAAGTGTACTGTTGAGCTTCCACATTTTGGCACTGTTACTAATCTTTTGTTGATTGTTAAGTGTTAGTTTAATTCCACTGTGGTCTGAGAAGATGCTTGGGATGATTTCAGTGCTCTTGAATTGGCTGATGCTGTCTTTGTGGCCTAACATATGGTCTATCCTTGAGAATGATCCATGTGGATTTGAGTAAAATGTGTATTCCAGTTTCTTGGGATGAATGACTCTGAAAATGTCCAATAGTTCTAGTTTATCTATCTCTTCATTTAGCTCCCTTATGTCTTTACTGATTTTCTTCCTGGATGATCTGTCAAGTTGAGATAGTGGGGTGTTGAAGTCCCCTACTATGATTGTGTTACTATTAATATATTGCTGTAGCTCTTTCAGTAGAAGTTTGATGTATTTAGATGGCTTCTCATTGGGTGCATAGATATTAATAATTGTTAAGTTCTCTTGATTGACTGATCCTCTGAGCATTAAGTAGTGTCCATTCCTATCTTTTTAAATCTTATCTATTTTAGAGTCTATCATGTCAGATATGAGAATAGCTGTTCCTGCCCTTTTTTGTGGGCCATTGGCTTGTATGATAGTTTTCCATCCTTTCACTTTAAGTCTGTGTTTGTCTTGTTGCGTTAGGTGAGTTTCCTGTAGACAACATATTGTTGGGTTGTGTTTTCTGATCCATCTTCCTACTCTGTGTCTTTTAATAGGTGAATTCAGGCCATTGACATTTATTGATATCAAAGATTGAAGATATTTTAACGCCATTCTTGTAGAGTTTTAGAGTGTTTTGATATATGTCCTATTTGTGGTGGTCTGGTTGTTTATAGGAGACCTTTCAGAACTTCTTTCAGGGCAGGCTTGGTGATGGTTGCTTCCTTCAACTGTTGCTTGTCTGAGAAGGTTTTGATGCTTCCATCTAGTCTGAATGCCAGTCTAGCAGGATATAGTATTCTTGGCTGAAAGCCTTTCTCATTGAGCACTCGATAGATATCTTGCCATTCTATTTTGGCCTGTAGTGTTTGTATGGAGAAGTCTGCTGCTAATCTATGGGTTTTCCTCTGTAGGTGACTCTTTGTTTTTCTCTTGCAGCCTTGAGGATCCTTTCTTTATCCTTATTCCTTTCCAATCTAAGTATGACATGTCTTGGTGTCTTTAGGTCTGGGTTAATTCTGTTTGGGACCCTCTGGGCTTCTTGAATCTTTATGTCTTTGGTGTTGTCTAGACTAGAGAAATTTTCAGCTATTATGGCCTGGAGAATGCTTTCTTCCTCTCCTTCTCTTTCTTCCTCTGGTAAGCCAATAATGCATATATTGTTTCTTTTGAAGTCATCCCATAGGACTCTGTTGTTGTTTTCAGCATCTCTTAATCTCTTTTTGAGATCTCTTACTTCTTTTTTAGTTGTCTCTAATTCATCCTCAATCTTGCTAATTCTGTCTTCAGCCTCATAGATTCTATTCTCTCTGCCCTCTACTGCTTTCTGGAGTTCATCTGTTTTGTTGCCCTGCTCTGATACTGTTTTAGCTTGTTCAGCTAGTTGCCTTCTTAGCTCAGCGATTTCAGCTTTCAGCTCTCTAATAACCATGAGATAATTAGAATTTTCTTCCATATTCTCATTTGTTGTTCCTGCATTTCTGATTACAATTTTTTCAAATTCTTTACTCACTCCTGTTATTATTTCCTTAGCTAATGTTTGGATGTTGAACTCGTTGTTTTGTGCTTCACCCTCTGGAGGACTTTTAGCTGGACTCTTGTCCTGGTTCGAGTCTCCAATATTTTTTCTTGTTGTTTTAACCATTTTATATATTATGTTATGAGTTCCCTTTATCAGTACTTTTCAAATTATTGATCACTATTGCCTGGATTGACTTGTGTCTAAGTAATTTAATTAAAGGGTTTACCGTGGTGGAAGTTAACAGTTTTTTTCAATCCCTGAGTTGGAGCTCAGTGGTGTAGAAGCCTCTTTTTTTTTTCTTCCCTGTAGGCTATGGGAGCCTGAGGGCTTTTAAACTATCAATAGGCTTCTTAGCTTAATCACTGACTCCTGACCAAGAGATAACGCAGGGTGTGGCAGAGATAATCCAGTGGTTATGCAAAGAGACTTTCACAGCCCCTCAGCTATAACACCGAGGTATAGGTTCTCTCCTGAGTTTCCCGGTTAGATCTCTGTCCCCTGGTGTTCCTCCCTGTTGCTGCTCCAGATTCTGAGGGTAGTAGCAATGTTTATAAAAAAGATTCTTCATCATGACCAAGTGGGGTTTATCCCAGACATGCAAGGTTGGTTTAATATACATAAATCAATCAATGTGATCCACCACATCAACAAAAGCAAGACCAAAAACCACATGGTCATATCAATAGATGCAGAGAAAGCCTTTGACAAAATACAACATCCCTTTATGATCAAAACACTACAAAAAATGGGAATAGATGGAAAATTCCTGAAGATAGTGGAGTCTATATATAGCAAACCTACAGCCAACATCATACTCAATGGTGAAAAACTGGAAGCATTTCCCCTCAGATCAGGTACTAGACAGGGCTGCCCACTATCACCATTACTATTCAACATAGTGTTGGAAGTTCTTGCCCTAGCAATCAGGCAGGAGCAAGGAATTAAAGGCATACAAATTGGAAGAGAAGAAGTCAAACTCTCCTTATTTGCAGATGACATGATAGTATACATGGAAAAACCTAAGGAATCCAGCAAGAAGCTTTTGGAAATCATCAGGCAATACAGTAAGGTGTCAGGCTATAAAATTAACATTCAAAAGTCAGTGGCATTCCTCTATGCAAACACTAAGTTAGAAGAAATTGAAATCCAGAAATCAGTTCCTTTTTCTATAGCAACAAAAACAATAAAATATCTAGGAGTAAACCTAACCAAAGAAGTGAAAGACTTGTATACTGAAAATTATGAGTCACTACTCAAAGAAATTGAGAAAGACACAAAGAAGTGGAAAGATATTCCATGTTCATGGGTTGGAAGAATTAACATCATCAAAATGAATATATTACCCAGAGCCATCTACAAATTTAATGCTATCCCCATCAAGATCCCAAGCACATTTTTTAGGAGAGTAGAAAAAAATGCTACAAATGTTTATCTGGAACCAGAAAAGACCTAGAATTGCCAAAACAATCTTGAGAAAAAAGAACAGAACCGGAGGCATCACACTTCCAGATCTCAAACTGTATTATAGTGCCATTGTCATCAAAACTGCTTGGTACTGGAACATGAACAGACACACTGACCAGTGGAATAGAATTGAGAGCCCAGAAATGAGGCCCCACACGTATGGACATCTAATCTTTGACAAAGGGTCCCAGACTATTACATGGGGAAAGCAGAGTCTCTTCAACAAATGGTGTTGGAAACAATGGGTTGAAACATGCAGAAGAATGAAACTGAATCACTGTATTTCACCAAATACAAAAGTAAATTCCAAGTGGATCAAGGACTTGGATGTTAGACCAGAAACTATCAGATACTTAGAGGAAAATATTGGCAGAACTTTTTTCCGCATAAATTTTAAAGACATTTTCAATGAACGGAATCCAATTACAAGGAAGACTAAGGCAAGTATAAACCTATGGGACTACATCAAATTAAAAAAGCTTCTTCACAGCAAAAGAAACCACTACCCAAATCAAGAGACCCCTCACAGAATGGGAGAAGATCTTTACATGCCATACATCAGATAAGAGTTTAATAACCAACATATATAAAGAGCTTGCCAGACTCAACAACAAGACAACAAATAACCCCATCCAAAAATGGGGGGAGGACTTGGACAGAATATTCACCACAGAAGAGATCCAAAAGGCCGAGAAACACATGAAAAAATGCTCCAAGTCTCTGATTGTCAGAGAAATGCAAATCAAGACAACAATGAGATATCACTTCACTCCTGTGAGAATGTCATACATCAGAAAAGGTAACATCAGCAAATGCTGGAGAGGGTTTGGGGTCAAAGGAACCCTCCTGCACTGCTGGTGGGAATGTAACTTGGTCCAACCTCTGTGGAGAACAGTCTGGAGAACTCTCAGAGGGCTAGAAATGGACCTACCCTATGACCCTGCAATTCCCCTCCTGGGGATATAGCCTAAGGAACCCGACACATCCATCCAAAAAGATCTGTGTACACATATGTTCTTGGCGGCACAATTCGTAATAGCCAAAACCTGGAAGCAACCCAGGTGTCCAACAACAGATGAGTGGCTGAGCAAGTTATGGTATATATACACAATGGAATACTACTCAGCTATAAAAAATGGTGACTTCACCGTTTTCAGCCAATCTTCGATGGACTTTGAAAAAAATCATGTTGAGTTAAATAAGTCAGAAACTGAAGGATGAGTATGGGATGATCTCACTCTCAGGCCGAAGTTGAAAAACTAGATTAGAAAAGAAAACACAAGTCGAACCTGAAATGGAATTGGAGTATTACACCAAAGTAAAAGACTCTGGGGTGGGTGGGAGGGTGGGGAGAATACAGGTCCATGAAAGATGATGAATGACATATTGGGGGTTGTATTGTTAAATGGGAATCTGGGGAATGTTATGCATGTACAAACTATTGTATTTACTGTTGAATGTAAAACATTAATTCCCCAATAAAGAAATAAATTATTAAAAAAAAAAAGAAGTGAGATAATGTATATCGGTGGTTATATTTTACTTGGAGAATAGGACTGAGGGGGATTTATTTTGAATAAGTGTTCTGAATTTATTAAAGTGGACATATGTGAAGACTTTTCTTTCATTATAAATGAGTAGTGCAAATATAGTAATTACTTTTCCCTTCCCTTTTTGAAAATTTCTAGTAGAAAAGAAAATGATATGCCTTACTTATAAACAAGAAATGTGTTAAGAAAGGAAAAAGTGGGGTAACTTATTCATCATATAGAGTGAAAAGCTGAAAATAAACCAGTGAATAAACTCAGTAACAGCAACAATCACCACAAAGTTCTCAATTGGCAGTAATGGTTTGAATAGCTATAGTAAAAAATCATAAGTGTCTATTATTATTCCATATTAAAGGTTGTACATTTAATAAAAGGGCTAAACATGTGACTGCTCTTCTTCAAATGTCAATATCCATAATAAAACAGCAGTAGTTTTAAAATATTAGGTAACTTTTATCAGTGAATATCCTTATTATTCATGCCACTGACCAACTATTTTGAACTGATGTCTGTTAAATTATTAACTAAATTAGATATCTAGATTATCTTGACATACATATAAATAAGATTGCTTTTCTTTTATAGTTATTTCAAATTCATATTCTTCAGTAATTGATTTTAGTACTTGGCTGTACCAAAGTGTAAATCTAGGAGAGTAAAAGTTTGCATAGGATAAATATAGTTTAAAACTAGGACTCAGGAGTCGGATGGTAGTGCAGTGGGTTAAGCGCACGTGGCACCAAGTGCAAGGACCAGTGAAAGGATCCTGGTTTGAGCCCCCTTCTCCCCACCTGTGGGGGAATTGCTTCACAGGTGGTAAAGCAGGTCTATAGATGTCTTTCTTTCTCTCCTCCTCTCTGTCTTCCCCTCCTCTCTCCATTTCTCTCTGTCCTATCCAACAATGACAATAATAACTACAACAGCAAAAAACAAGGGCAACAAAAGGGAAAATAAATATTTAAAAATGTTAAAACAAACAAACAAACAAACAATACTGGGACTCTAGTTTATCCCCATATATAATAGCTACTTGAGGCTTGTAAGAGACTTGTTTAATAGGGATTTTGCAGGAAAAGACTTGTTTTCTTGTCCTAAGAGGTTCTGTAACAAAACCGTCACATATTAGAACAAATTGATTCACAACTACTGTATGTATAAAAAGACAAAAAAAATGATCTGGTTATCTTTGCTAATGTATCTATCTCTAGATAGTCAGAATCTCCTTGGGAAGTTCTAGGATCAATTACTTAATAAACTACCAAACTTTTAAGGAAAATTTAGGAATTCCTGATAATTATTTTTTAAGTGTATCTGGAAAACATCAAATATGTTTTTTTTGTTTGTTTGTTTTTTGGTCTCCAAGGTTATTGCTGGAGCTCAGTGCCTGCGCCATGAATCTACTGTTCCTGGAGGCTATTTTCCCTCCTTTTGTTGCTCTGGTTTGTTTTTTCTTATCATTGTGGTTATTATTATTGTTGTTGTTGTTGGATAGGACAGAGAGAAATGGAGAAGGGAGGGGAAGACAGAGAGGAGGAAAGAAAGATAGATACCTACAGACTTGCTTTACCGCCTGTGAAGGCCCCCCCCGCAAGTGGGAAGCTGGGGGCTCAAACCAGGATCCTTACGTTCGTCCTTGCACTTCATGTCAAGTGGGCTTAACCCGCTGTATTACCGCCCAGCCCCCCAAATATGTTTTTGATGGTGGTGGTGTGTAGATAATTTCTCTCAGGACCAGGTGGTGGTGCACCTGGTTAAGTACATACATTACAGTGTGCAAGGACCCGGGTTCAAGCTCCTGATCCCCACCTGCAAGGGGTTGGTCCCCAGAGTTGCAGGTGTCTCTCTCTTGTCTCTCTCTATCTCCTCTTTCTCTTTCAATTTCTCTGTCTCTATCCAATAATAAATAAATTAAATAAAAACTGAAAGTTCTCTCCAAAGCTTTGCCTATCAGATAATTTATATGCAAAAAGTTTAGTTCTGATAAGAACCAACATTAAATAATACAGATAATTTTTTTATTCTTTTCTATTTTTCACTTTGGGCTTTTATTACTGATTTATCTATCTCTTTTTAAAATCTCTTTATTGGGGGATTAATGATTTACAGTTGACAGTAAAATATAATAGTTTGTATATGCATAACATTTACAAGTTTTCTACATACCAATTCAACCCTCACTAGGTCCTCCTCTGTCTTTTTTTTATTTATAAAATGAAAATATCGACAAGACCATAGGACAAACAGAGTACAATTGCACACAATTCCCACCACCAGAACTCCATATCCCATCCCTTCCTTGAAAGCTTTCCTATTCTTATCCCTCCGGGAGTATGGGCCCAGGATCATTCTGGGGTGAAGAAGGTAGAAGGTCTGGCTTCTGTAGTTGCTTCTCTGCTGAACATGGACATTTGCAGGTTGATCCATACTCCCAGCCTATATAGAGATAATTTTTTATAGAGATAATTTTTAACTTTCCAAATTTCAGATAACTTAATTAAAAGAAAATCACATGTTAATTGAGCTGTATTAATTTGCTAGAGCTGCCATAACAAGATTTCAGAGTGCATGGTATATACAACAAAATTTAATTTCCTATAGTTCTGGAAGCTGGAAGTCTGAAGATAAAGTATAAGATGTTGAGGTCTCTCTCTTTATCCTTTAGATGTTCCCTTCTTTCTGTATCTTTATGTAAGTCTACCTAAATGTGTGCCTGTCTTCTAACATCCTTTGCTAAATTAGCATGACTATATAGTTCAGTGATATGGACAACAGCTGCTCATTCAAATGGCCTCATCATATCTCTTCAAAGACTCACCAAATTGAGTCACATTCAGAGATAGGGGCAACTAGAACTTCCACATAACAAATTAAGTCCATTGCAGGAACACTAAATTGAAAGATAAATGTCAAATCGGGCCTCTGATGCTTTTTTTTTGTTTTTGTTTTTTAAAAATTGTTTTTTTAAAATATTTATTTATTTTCCCTTTTGTTGCCCTTGTTGTTTTATTGTTGTAGTTATTATTGTTGTTATTGATGTCATTGTAGTTGGATAGAACAGTGAGAAATGGAGAGAGGAGGGGAAGACAGAGAGGGGGAGAGAAAGACAGACACCTGCAGACCAGCTTCACCGCCTGTGAAGCAACTCCCCTGTAGGTGGGGAGCCAGAGGCTGGAACCAGGATCCTTATGCGGGTCCTTGGGCTTTGTGCCAAATGTGCTTAACCCGCTGTGCTACTGCCCAACTCCTCTTCTGATGCTCTTATCTGAGCCTTTGATGCTCTTTTTAAAATATTTATTTATTTACTTATTTATTCCTTTTTGTTGTCCTTGTTGTTTTATTGTTGTAGTTATTATTGTGGTCATTGTTGGATAGGAGAGAGAGAAATGGAGAGAGGAGAAGACAGAGGGGGAAAGAAAGATAGACACCTGCTATGCTACTGCCTGACTCCTTTATTTATTTATTTATTCCTTTTTGTTGCCCTTATTTTATTGTTGTTATTGCTGTCATTATTAGATAGGACAGAGAGAAATGGAGAGAGGAGGGGAAGACAGAGAGGGGGAGAGAAAGACAGACACCTGCAGGCCTACTTCACCACTTTTGAGGTGACCCCCCTGCAAGTGGGGAGCCAGCAGCTCGAACCGGTATCCTTATGCTGGTTTTTGCACTTTGCGCCACCTGTGCTTAACCTGCTGAGCTACTGCCCGACTCCCTTTTTTTTTTTTCCTTTGCCTCCAGGGTTATCCATGGGGCTTGGTACCTGCACTTCTAATCCACTGCTCCTGGCAGCCTTTTTTTTTTTTTTAATTGGATAGAACAGAGAAATGGAGAGAGGAGGGGGAGGTAGAGAGGTAGAGAGAAAGATAGACACCTGCAGATGTGCTTCACTGCTTGTGAAGCATCCCCACTACAGGTGGAGAGGTGAGGGTTTGAACCCAGATGCTTGTAGGTCCTTGCATGTAGTACTATGTGCACTTAATCAGGTGTGCCACCACCCACCTCCCATCACCCAGGATTTAGTCTTTTAAATTCTCCCTGTGAGGGGAGTCGGGCGGTAGCGCAGCGGGTTAAGCGCAGGTGGCGCAGAGCACAAGGACCAGCGGAAGGATCCCGGTTCGAGCCCCCGGCTCCCCACCTGCAGGGGAGTCACTTCACAGGCGGTGAAGCAGGTCTGCAGGTGTCTGTCTTTCTCTCCCACTCTCTGTCTTCCCCTCCTCTCTCCATTTCTCTCTGTCCTATCCAACAACGATGACATCAATAATAACTACAACAATAAAAAAAAAAACAAGGGCAACAAAAAGAATAAATAAATTAAAAAAAAATTCTCCCTGTGAAAGATAATAGTTGTTTCTGAAAGTTCTGAAAGACAATCAACCAGCTTTGAATTTGTCTGAAACCATAATATTGAGTTGGTGGAAAAGTCACGATGTGTTTTTGGATAGAAAAACAAAAAAAATACATCATGATTTTTCTGACAACCCAATATATGGACACATACCATTTCACTTTCTAATATTTGAAAGACAAGATTATCTTAACTAGAACACAGAGATAAACGACTGACTTTGACACAGAGAACTCTAAATTGTGAACTTAATTTGCACAGACTCAGCAAAAATTCTTTGTTGTAGCACAAAACTTGGAAGAGAATGTCAACAAAGCACAATGGACCTCACAAGAGCTTAGACACAGGTCCACTGAGCCAATGATTGTTCTCCACTTTAGTAGGTTCTAATGAGTCTAGTTCATGGAGCCGTTAATTTGATTCACATTATGGGGGTGGTTTGAATTGAAGGCCTCAGTTTCTCATTACCTCCATTTCCTTGTCATGAATAATGTTTTCACAGGGTAGACACAATAGAACAAGCAAGCAAGTAGTAGTACCAGAAAGGAGAGAGCATGCCAGAAGAAAACCAGTCTTTTTCTTTTCTTTTTTTAATTTATGTTATTTATTTATGCTATTTATTTATTTATGAGAATGATAGGAAGAGAGAGAGAAAGAACCAGACATCACACCGGTGCATGTGCTGCGGGGGGGGGGGGGCTTTGCACCTAGGACCTCATGCTTGAGAGTTCAGTGCTTTATCCACTGCGTCACCTCCTGGATCATGGAAACCAGTCTTTTTCTTTTTTTTTTTATTAGAGATTTAATAATGATTGGCAAGACTGTTAGAGAAGAGGAGTACAATTCCATACAATTCCCACCACCAAAGTTTCTCATCTCCTCCCCTCCATTGGAAGCTTCCCTATTCTTTATCACTCTGGGAGTATGGACCAAAGATCTTTATGGGGAGCAGAAGGTAGAGCTCTGGCTTCTGTAACTGCTATTATTATTGTTATTATTATTATTATTTTTTACCAGAGCACTGCTCAGCTCTGATTTAGGGAAGTGCCAGAACCAAGCCTGGGATATGCCTGATGTCTCAGCATGAAAGTCTGTTGTGCAAACTATTATGCTGTCTCCCAGATTTGAGTGTTAAAGTTCTTCATAAGCTAATCTCTAAAGTGGCACAGCATCACTTTATTTATTTATTTATTTCCTTTTTGTTGCCCTTGTTGTTTTTATTGTTGTTGTAGTTATTATTGTTGTTGATGTCGACGTTGTTGGACAGGACAGACAGAAATGGAGAGAGGATGGGAAGACAGAGAGGGGGAGAGAAAGATAGACACCTGCAGACCTGCTTCACCGCCTGTGAAACGATTACCCTGCAGGTGGGGAGCCAGGGGCTTGAACTGGGATCCTCACGACGGTGCGCCATGTGCACTTAACCCACTGCACTACCCGACTCCCCACCATTTTTAAACTGACATTTAAATACAGGGAACCAAATTGCTATCAGAGCTTCCCTTTTAAAGTGAATGTATACACAAACCAGGTAGTCGTTTCTCCCTTCTCTCTGTATTTACTTTTGAATGAAATATTATGCAAGGAATAGAATTTCAACATGGGTTCTTAGTATAGAGGTCTGAAGCTATCACAGTGGGAAGGACAAGTGGAAGGACACAGAACATCTGAAGCTGGTCTTGCGCATAGCCCCACTCCACCCCAGCAAAGCTAATGAATATAAACAGTATCACGTCCTAGAGATTTATCAGTATTAGTCTTAAAAAACCACTAAGGTGAAGGTTTGGAGATTGCTACCTGATAGAGCATATACTTTGCCCTGTGTGAGGACTTGTAGTGGACCTCTCTGCCACCACTGAGGAATACCTTCACAGAGGATGTCTCACAAGCGGTGGAGCAGTGCTCAGGCATGTTTCCTTCTTTCTCTATCTCTCTTTTCCTAACTTTCTTCCCTTCTCTTCCTCTCAGCCTCTATCTTAACAAATAAAAAGGAATCTGCCAGGTGGAGCAACCATGTAGATGAGGAGCCCCAGCCATAACCCTGGGGACAGGAAGTAAATTAATTAGTCAAATTTAAAAAATCAAAAGGATGTAGGAATGTACAACATATACTAGTCAGGGATATGTTAAATTCACCAGTCAGGCCTTTTAAAAAATCATTAAGTTACTAGGAATAGCAACAGATTACTGAGTATTTTGCATACTATCCATTACAACAACTGTATAAGTGTTTTAGCAGTAGCCTCAGTCTTGTAAGCAACCAGTAATTAAATCAATGCAATATTTTCCTTTACTACTTTAAGGGTATTAGAAATACTAGTATACATTTGGAACATCTAAGGTCTTGCATCAGAGATTCTGTCACCACCAGTGATTTTAGGATCATTTGGAATGCTGCAGAGTATCACACCAATCTACTCTACTGGTGGCATTATTTTGATTGAAGCAGAAAAACAGGAAGCAACAAGCACATGGAATAATCTTGCAATATACATTATATCAGTGAGGATGTTAGTGGCTCAGCAGTCTGAGACATGCTTTGACATGCATACAATAACGGAAGACACATTTATATTTTACAACTCTCACTATTATGAAGAAAACACAGCTTTTATCCAGGGAAGTCTGGCCGGCATCCTGATGGCATTTGGAACCTGGTGACTGAAAAGAGAGTTAACATACAAAGCCAAACAAATTGTTGAGCAATCCTGGACCCAAAGCTTGGAAAAGTGGAGAGGAAGTATTAGGGAGGTACTCACTGCAAACTCTAGTGTACTTCTGCTTTCTTACTTTGGTGCCATACTCCAAACTCAGTCAATTTCTGCTTTGCGTTTCTACTTCTTTTTTTTTTTTTTTACATGCATAACAATCCCCAGATTCCCATTTAACAATACAACCCCCACTATTTAATTCATCATTTTTCATGGACCTGTATTCTCCCCACCCACCCACCCACCCCAGAGTCTTTTACTTTGGTGTAAAAGTAAAAGACTTCCCTGGATTGAAGACCCCACCAATGTGTCCTGGAGCTCAGCTTCCCTAGAGTCCCACCCTACTAGGGAAAGAGAGAGGCAGACTGGGAGTATGGACCGACCAGTCAACGCCCATGTTCAGCGGGGAAGCAATTACAGAAGCCAGACCTTCCACCTTCTGCAACCCTCAATGACCCTGGGTCCATGCTCCCAGAGGGATAGAGAATAGGAAAGCTATCAGGGGAGGGGGTGGGATATGGAGATTGGGTGGTGGGAATTGTGTGGAGTTGTACCCCTCTTACCCTATGGTTTTGTTAATTAATCCTTTCTTAAATAAAAAAAAAAAAAGAAAAAAAAAAAGAAATAGATGCACACCCGGTGGAGCACACATGTTACACAATGCAAAGGACCACGGTTCATGCCCCCAGTCCCTACCTGCAGGGGGGAAGCTTCACAAGTGCTGCAACAGCATCTCTCTCTCTGTGTCTCTCCTCTCTATCTTCCCCTTCCCTCTTCACTTCTCTCTGTCTCTATCCAATAAGTAAGTCGAATAAAATAGAAAATAACCTCTTAAAAAGAAATTAAATCAAAATCTTACCAAGAAGAATAAAAATAAAAGTGCACTGGAAACAGTAAAAAAAAAAAAAGAAAAAAAGAAAACACAGCTTTTGGCAGATCTCTTCAGATTCTAGAGGTAGCTTATTGTATGTTTGGGAATGCTGTTCTAATACACACATTTGCTGATAAAAACAAAACAAAACAACACAACACATCTTTTCAGCATTGCACTGTTTCCAGAACAACAAAAGACTCTCTTGTACAAGTGATTCTGCTACTAGTGCCATGCAGCTTAACAGTATGACATTATGACAGTAGAAGTACGTGTAGTGTAGTGTAGTGTAGTGTAGTGTAGTGTAGTGTAGTGTAGTGTAGTGTAGTCTAGTGTAGTGCCGAAGGAAAAAAACAACTGAGTTTGTAGGTTGTGGCATGCCGTAGTAAGGTCTAGAGGACATTTGTGCTTTCTGCAATATAGTGTTAAATGTTTATTTTATTTTATTGGAGGTACTAATGGTTTGCAGTAAGTACAACCATAGGTACATGTGCAAAATTTCTTAGTTTTCTGCAGAACACAATCACTCCCCAGCCAGCCCTCCTCCACCATCATACACCAGCACCTGAAAGCCCCACCTCACCTCCCCAGAGTCCTCTACTTTGGTGCAATAACACCAAACCCAGTCTCAGTTCTGCTTGTGTATCCCCTTTCTGTTCTTATTTATCAACTTAGGTCTATCAGTGGGATCATTCATTCTTACCTTTTCTGACTTATCTCACTTAATATGAGTCCTTCAAACTCCATCCAAAATGAGGTGAAGAAGGTGAATTCACAATTTTTTAAAAATATTTATTTAATTTATTTATTTCCTTCTGTTGCCCTTGTTTTATTGTTGTAGTTATTATTGTTGTTGTCGTTGTTGGATAGGACAGAGAGAAATGGAGAGAGGGAGGGGAAGACAGAGAGGAGGAGAGAAAGATAGACACCTGCAGACCTGCTTCACCGCCTGTGAAGCGACTCCCCGGGCGCCGAGTGTTTTTCCCCCTGCCTCCCGCAGGGGGAGGCAGGGAGGTAGGGAAGTCCGGGGATCAGATTCCCCGGGGCGCCGAGTGTCTTTCCCCCTGCCTCCCGCAGGGGGAGGTAGGGAAGGAGATAGGAGGTAGGCAGGGAAGGAGGTAGGCAGGGTAGGAGGTAGGCAGGGAAGGAGGTAGGTAGGGAAGGAGGTAGGGTATGGAGGTAGGTAGGGAAGGAGGTAGGAGGTAGGTAGGGAAGGAGGTAGGAGGTAGGTAGGGAAGGAGGTAGAGCCTCCCCTATAGGCCAGGGTTTGAACCGGGATCCATATGCTGGTCCTTGTGCTTTGCGCCACCTGCGCTTAGCCGGCTGCACTACAGCCCGACTCCCCAAATTCACAATTTTTAATAGCCCGAATAGTATTCCATTGTGTATATATACCACAATTTACTCAGCCACTCATTTGTTGTTGGATGCCTAGGCTGCTTCCAGGTTTTGGCTATTACAAATTATGCTGCTATGAACTTAAGTATACATAGATCTTTTTGGATGGGTGTGTTTGACCACTTAAGATATATCCGTGGTTGCCAGGTCGTAGGGTAGGTCCATTTCTAGCCTTCTAGAATTCTCCAGGCTGCTCTTCACAGGGATTGGATCAGTTTGCATTCCCACCATCATTGCCCCAGAAACCACTCCAGCATTTGTTGCTGCTACCCTTTCTGGTGGACGATATTCTCACAGGAGTGAATTGGTATCTCACTGTTGTCTTTATTTACATTTCTCTGACAGTCAATGACTTGGAGCATTTTTCATATGTCTGTTGGCCTTCTGGATCTCTTATTTGCTGAATATTCTGTTCATATTTTCTCCCCACTTTTAGATGAGACATTTTTTGTTTGATTTTGCTGAGTTTGTTGAGCTCTTTATGTATTTTGGTTATAAGCCTTGTGTCTATAATGTATGGCATATAAAGATATTCTATTCTGTGAGGGGTCTTTTTGTTTGTTTGGTGGTTTATTTTGTTGTGCAGAAGCTTTTAAATTTAATGTTGCCCTATTGTTTAAATATGAATTTTTTTTTAACAAATGAGCTCCAGGAAAGTTACTGGTCTTCAGTAAAGATGGAGTCCTTGACCAAAGATGATTCCTCCAAAACTGTTCATCAGGAGCTATGACTGCCTAAGTCATAATGTCAGCTGAACATAGCAGTATTTCATCATGTGACAACTATGATGTTAGCAGCTGACACTTCTCAACTGAGACCCTTTCTGTTCTGTGACATAGGTTATGAAAATCTGATTCACCCACAATCATGTTTTCCTCCTGAAGAGCAAATTTTGTCTGATAACTTCTAGGCAAGAGAAGCCTAAACCTCTATCCTTACTGAGACAACTCCGAAGGTCCTTCCCAGCTTCAAAGCTTAATGTGGGGTTGACTAAGAGGTTTGACTTCATTGCAATTTAATGTAATGCTCTATCTTACTTCTAATACCTACCTATATGTATTGATCCTGAGCACATTACTATAAGATTTCCTGCACTTTAAATTCTACCCTTTGGGAAGCTTAATTTCCAACATATGTGACCTTCCATTTTTGTATAGAGGTGTTATTTGATGACCCATTACCTCAATGATCCTTGTAGCATTATTAGAACAAATGAGTAATGACTCATTGTTAATGGTTTTGCTTCAGTTGAAATGCCCTTGAAGACACAACTGCTTAAGTATTCAAAATATATTTTATAATTTGATTGTTCCTTTGGAATAATTTAAAGAATATAGAATGACTCAGCCTATACACACAGTATGTACCTAATACTCTTCTTAATACAACATTTGAACTGACACTTTATCCTGAGAATTCAAAGTTTTCCTTGGATGGGAATATAAAGTAGTTTAGTCACTATGGGAAACAGTTTAGTGGTTCTCAAAATCTATAATTTGAATTACCATATGATCAAGTAATTCCACTTCTGGGTAAGTACCTAAAAATTGAAATTAAGGTCTTAAAGGTGTACTTGAGCCCTTGTTAATAGTCACAATAACCAAAAGACTATATCTTTGGTTGGCTTTTGAAGAAACCAAAATAATTACTGACAGAAGAGGCAGTAAATAAAATGTGGCTTATACATGTAATAGAATCTAATTCAACCTTGAAAATGAAGAAAATTCTGATTTATGGGGCTGGGCAGTGGCACACCTAGTTAAGTGCTCACGTTACGGTTCACAAGGACCCGGGTTCAAGCCTCCAGTCCTCACCTGCAGGGGGAAAGCTTCATGAGTGGTGAAGCAGGGCTGCAGGTGTCCCTCTCTCTCTATCTCCTACACCACTCTCAATTTTTCTCTAACTCTATCCAATGATGAAGGAACAGATAAATACAAATACATAAAAAAGGAAATTATGATTTTTGCTATAATGTAGGTGAATCATAGGAACATTATATAAGTGAAATAAGCCAGGAATATAAAGATAAAAGCAGTATGATCCCACTCATATGAAATGACTAGTATAGTCAAGTTCCGAGAGACTGAAAGTATAAAGGAAGTTGTTAGAGAATAAATGGAAGGATAGGGGCATTTTAAAATTAATGTATAATGGTAGTTGGGTGGTGGCACAGCAGGTTAAGTGCACATGGTGCAAAGCGCAAGGGCCAGCTTAAGGATCCCGGTTTGAACCCCCGACTCCCTTCACAGGCGGTGAAGCAGGTCTGCAGGTGTCTATCTTTCTCTCCCCCTCTGTCTTCCCCTCCTCTCTCCATTTCTCTCTGTCCTACCCAACAATGACGACATCAATAACAACAACAATAATAACCATAGCAATGTTAAACAACAAAGGCAACAAAAGGGAAAATAAATAAACAAATATAAAAAAGAACTTAAAAAATTAATATATAATTTCAGTTTTCTAGGATGTAAACAGTTCTAGATATTGGTTGCACAACTGTGTGAATGTACTTTAACTTTTTTGTTCTGTATCCTCAAAAACTGTTGAGAGTACATATACATATTTAATATATACATTAAAAAATTAAAACTATTTTTCCTTGGGAGATAAAACAAATTCTGTTGTAGATATGCATGCTTACAATACCAAACAAATTATAAAACAAAGAGAAGTGGTGTTTATTTCTGTGTTCTTCATTTAAAAAAAATATTCCAACTACCCATTGGCATATCAGATTTCAGGCTCAGGGGCAAAAAGAAAAAGGAAAAAAAAAACTAGAATCACCACAGGCCCTTTGGAATTTAACTAAAATATGCCTATGAGCTATCTACAAAATGGAGGACCCCCCAACTCTTCATCTGCACTATTCTAGCCCTTAGGTCCATGATTGGTTAACAATTTGCTTGGCTCTGTATGTTAACTCTCTTGTCAACCACCCAGTTACAGATGCTAGCATGATGCTGACCAGACTTTTCTGGACAGACAACCCCACCAATGTGTTCTGGAGCTCTGCTTCCCCAGAGGCCTTCCCCACTAGGGAAAGAGAAAGACAGGCTGGGCGTATGGATTGACCTGTCAAAGCCCATGTTCAGCGGGGAAGCAATTACAGAAGCCAGACATTCCGCATCCCACAATGACCTTGGGCCATACTCCCAGAGGGTTAAAGAATAGGTAATCTATTATGGGAGGGAATGGGATACAGAGTTCTGATGGTGGGAATTGTGCGAAGCTGTACCCCTCTTATCCTATGGTTTTGTCAATGTTTCCTTTTTATAAATAAAAAATTTAAAAAAAAGAATGGGGGGTTTCATAAAAAAATTCTAACTAAATTAGTTGTGGGTCTAATGTGTGTTTGAGGACAGATAGTTGACCCCCCTCCCCCGGAAGCTCGTCTATCAGACTCCCCTTGGCATGCCAGCCTTGTGGTCCAGGGAGATGTGGTCAGAGTACGTGGGGGAATTCCAACCTTCCTATCAGCCTTGCCGCATCACCCACCCCTCCTCCCTCTGGTGGGCTTAGCCTTCCTTAAATTTCTATTTTCCCCATTCCTTCATCACCATCCATACCTTCTCATTGCCTTGCTCTCTTTTCCCTTATAAGGAGATATTGGTCTCATTGGCCATCTTGGCTAATTCACAGCTACCCCTTTATAAACTTGTAATTGCGTTAATAAAAGGTCCCATCCTCCACCATGGTATCCTAAGGAGGTTTGTGTATCGCCCACCACCACAGTATGTAGGAAGACCCCTTAGCGAAATTGCTCCTGCCTCTGGTAGCCTGAGGTTCCCTGCTCTCCGTCTGTCTCCTGGTGGCCAACAGGCCAGATGGAGAAGTGGGAGCAGGGCTGGCTCATTCCCCCCAAAGAACCCAACAATTAATGGCTATTTTCTAAATAATGTGTTATTTGATTACTCAACATGAAAAACATTTTGGTACTAGAAATGCATTCTATCTAGAGATTATGTATTACTAGGTGTTGTGTCATATGGAAGATTAAAATAAAGTTCTCCTGTTTTAATAGTGTGATTTTGGCATTATGGCTGTCTTTTAGATAGAGGGTGAGAAAGAGAAACCTAATAAGGTAGGGAGAAAGAGTGAGGAGAGACATCACAGCTCCGCTCCATGGTCTGTGCAGCTTCTCTCATTGCAGGTGCTTCCATGCGGTGACCAGAGGCTTGAATCTGAGTCCTCACACATGGCACAAAGTGTCCTCTCTACTGAGTGCACCATCTTCTGCCTCCCTCCTGTCATTTATTCTCACAGAAACTTTATGAGTAGATACTACTTTTATCACCACTCTATAGGTCATGAAGTTTAGATTCATTAAGTTTGAATAGCTATCTTCAAGTCACAAAAGCATAATCACATACACACACACACACACAACCTAGAACTCTATATAACTTGCAGTATACTCAGGAAGTCTATTTTCTATGCACTATGAGAAAATGACCTATAGGCAGCCAGGTGACTGAGGGCACTGAGTGCCACACCTGTCTGGCCAGATAGGCAGGCCACGACCGCGGTGTGACAAAACAGTGCGGGTGACCTGGTTAGGGAACCGGACAGGGGCCTTACAAGCTCCTGTACGGAAGACCGTACCCAAGATAGGTGGTGGACAGAAGCCTGGATATTTGTGTGGACGGATCCCTGGGTCTCCCGGTTGGCGGAAAGGCCTTGGATGGCTAGGTGGACTTGGTTTCGCTTCTGAAAGCTTACTGTTGTTGTTTATCATGCTTTATGCAGGCCACCCAGGGAATGTCCAGGAGACTCCGGAGACGCTTACAGTGCAACCCCCCAAGTCTAGTCTGGACATTCCAGATGGGACCCCACTGGATGAAAAGCCCCTTACAACAGTAAATCCCAGCACTTCAAGCCCCAATGACTTGGCTATCCAGGTTGAGCAAGGACTGAGCACTATTCTCAGAAATATTACATTCAATCATACAGACAATGGTCCTTTAGCTTTCCCAGGAAACATGTTACATAGCAACCCTGAAATGCACCTGCATATTGTCTTAGGTAGATTACAGGAAAGGGAGCTTGGCATAAGGATCAGAGCAAGACGCCGTGTTCCCACTAGTGCCTCCCCTATTCTGGGTATTAAGGTCCAGTGCTTGGAAGGAGAAAGAATAGCCCTTTGGATAAATGAGAGCAGTGAAAGCATTTAGTTCTTACTGATAAATTGACTTTTGTCTGAAACCAAAGGGATGTGGTTAATAACCCATGAAAGAACAGTATGGCTGTGCTTTCGTTTTGATGGTAGTTGTATGCCTTCAGTTCCTCCTGTCTGTGTTACTTATAAAAAATGTACCCTGCGTACTTTGTGGTCAACTGACTTGGCCAGCTTTTGATTTATGCTTCTTTGTTATGCTATTATAAAAAGAATCTCTATATCAGTAAAAGATTGCAGCAGCATTGAAACTCATGTGTCTCAGTGTTGTCTGTCGCGCCGAATCCACCTCCCACCTATAAGTCTCATTCTCCCTGGATCGGCCTGCTGAGCCCCCAGTTGGGTGGTCGGCGGCAACTGAGCTTCTTTTTGGATAATTGATCAAATAATTAGTGGCATAAGTAATAAATATAAAATGAAGGTTAAAGAAGGTTACATTATTGAATGAGACAGGGCTTCAAGCTTGAGATCATTTCATAAATATATCCAATTAGCTAAATGAAAAGGATTCTAAATATAAATAACTAAGCAACTTAATAAATTAAGTAGTTACTCTGCTCCAGAATGTAGGTTATAGCTATTTCAATCAATTGCCATTTTACTGACCTATGAGTCCTTTCAATGTTATGTAATTCCACGATCTTCACTGATCTTACTCTCAGAAATCTCACAATCTGCTAAGGACAGCTGGATTTTAAATATACTATAATCCACAGAGATTTTAAGTAAATATTACTGTCTATTAAAGAATTAACAGGAGCTTGACTGCTGAAAAATGGGGAAAGGGCAGTGGTAAGACTTATTATCAAAATTTCTTATCCTCTCACTTAGCTGATCTAAGTGCCCCTTCTATTGCCACTACTCTCCAATATTGCTACTACTCTACAATATTGAGATAGATAAGGCCATGAGGCAGAAAAAAAAAAAGTGAAAGAGACCATAGCAGCAAAACATCATTTAATGTGCTAGGGGCTGGGCTTGGACCTAGATGCTGCACATGGCAAAGCAGCACACTACCCGAGTGAGCTATCTTGCCAGCTTCCTACAACATAAATTTTAAAAGTATTATTGACTTAGAGAGGTTACTCAGCAGGTGGATCTCACAACTTCCTTCCATTCTGTTCCTGTGTTTAACCCCCCAGCACCACACACACACACACACACACACACACAATTGGGTCAGGCAAGTAGCTCAGTGGTGTCTGCATGTGTGAGACCCTGGGTCTGATGCCCAGTAGCAATAAAAAAATATCTTTGTATTGCCATGATTTTGTTTTGAGTCCCCCGGCCTCAGTTCCTAACAGAAATAAGCAATATACCATAAAACAATAACAAAAAATTGAAACTTTATCTTAAAAAAAACACTTCCTCTAGATCTTGGAACCTCATGACTTCCTTTTTGTCATTTTCTTTCAATACCTCTGACAACATGATAAAGTATGAAGTAAGTGGACTGAGTAATTACTGGTGAGCTATGTTTTCCTACAAAACAACACATATCCAACTTATACCTATATATCACTGTGGACAAACACACAGTCTTTTGTAGTTCCTACATACTCTAGATAGAATTCTAGAAACCTTCCCCCTCACTATTTTCATTTCTAATTTACAGAGTTAGTAATACTTTAAATGTACAGAATTATGCAGAAGACAAGCTATCATTAAAGAGGACAATGATATAAAGAAGAAATTTGGAGCCAGCAAAGATCAATCACTTCTTCAAAAAACACTGATGTCTATTTCTTATTGTTGTGTACTGTCAGCACAACAAAGAACTGCAATGCACTACTGCAACACTCAAAACTTTCCATATATATATTTTAAAAGTATACAGATAATGACACAGAAGGGATCATATAAATGAAAGAGCCATATAAAACAGCAAGGTAAAATGCTACCTTAGGGCTGAGAATGAGAGCTGTTATTGTGTTGGATTTATTCATTATGTTGGATTTGTATCTATTACGTTGAAGTCTTAACCTCCAGGATCTCAGAATGGGACCACAGTCAGTTAGAAGATATGTTAAGAGCTAACTTTGTTGAAAGGGAGTTGTTATGGTATGATCTAAATCAATACGACTGGTGTCCTCAAGAAGAAGAGATAAAATCACAGCACAGACAGGAGATAGCAGTCATTTACAAACTATGGGGTGCTTACTCAGAATGAAATCAACTTTGTTGACCTTGTGATTTTGAGTCTTTAGAATTTGGGAAAATCAATTTTGTTGTTTAAGTTATTCAGTCTGTGTTACTTGTTGCAGCAGCCCTAGCAAATGAATACAAGTGTCAAATTAAGTGTTCCAGTCATTGTTATTTATGATAGAAAAGATTATTGTGAGTCTAAGTGATTAGAAAAACCTCCTATAGCAGGAAGATTTTGAAATAATCCACGAAAAATAAGACTGGAGAGAGTCCAGAAGACAGTGACAGCCTAATAAGACCCAATGTGATAGTAGGAAGTCTGGAATACTTTGCTCTAGGGACCAGACTTGGTGGAATGAATTAAATAAAGGTTAAAGGAGCCTGAGTACATTTCTCAAAAGTAAATGTTAAAGTATATCAACTTACAACCAAGTATGTTTTATTTATTTATATGAAAATCAGCTTATGCCATGCTCTAGCAAACAATATAGCAGTGTCTGCCTGGTTTTCTCTGGGACATATAACAAGCATATATTGTCTCAGAGTAATAAACAATTTTAACTTTTCAGATGTTTCTGCAAAACATTTCATTATAATATGCGGCTGCAGTGATTCCTGTAGCTAAAATTTCAAGAGGTACTTCTCTGGGTCCTTTGGAAAATAAAGGGAATTGATAATGAAATATCTAACTTAAAAAAAGCAAGTTAGTTTTTAAAAATTTTTATTTATGAAATGGAGATATTGACAAGACCATAGGATAAGAGGGGCACAACTACACACAATTCCCACCACTAGAATGTTCTATTCTATCCGCTTCCCTCTTGAAAGCTCTACTATTTTTTTTTATCCCTCTGGGAGCATGGACCCAGGATCATTGTGGGGTGCAGAGGGTGGAAGGTCTGGCTTCTGTAATTGCTTCCCCACTGAACACGAACACAGGCGTTGGCAGGTTGATTCATACTCCCAGCCTCTCTCTCTCTTTCCCTAATAAAGGCAGGGATCTGGAGAGATGGGGCTCCAGGACACATGGTGAGGTCGTCTGCCTAAGGAAGTTAGGCTAGCATCATGGTAGCATCTGGAACCTGGTGGCTGAAAAGGAGACAAGATAGAAAGCAGAATAAATTGTTAACTAATCATGAACCTAAGGGCAAGAATACTGCAGATGAAGATTAGGGTCTCCATTTTGTAAAAAGCTTGTAGGTCTATTTTAGGTATATTCCCAGGGCCCATGACTTTACTAGTTTTTTGCCTGAGCCTGACCGCTAATATGCAGGTGGACCCAGGTTATTGTCTGGGGAGATGGTGTCATAGTTGGAAAAAGAACTAGAAATATGGATCAGAGAAGAGAGTAACTCCCCAAAATGGGGAAAGTATATAAATAGTGTTAACTGCAAACCCCATAGATTTGATCTGGGGTCCATATTCAGCACAGGAGCCTATGTAACCTCTGCATCCCTGTAGGTCTGAGATCACATTCTGTGGTCACGGCTCGGAACATACCAAGTTGCACTAATTTCAGAACCCATCTTCCTCGGGTAGTAGGTAGACTACATTGTCCAACCTCCCTTCAGAGAATGGAACATCCCCTACCATTATTGCTCTACATTGAGGGCAAGGTCCTATAGGGGCCCACAAAGGGGTCCATTATGTTGTTCCTTCTTCTTCTTCTAGCGTTTGCCCTTCTTCTGTAGCCAGTCAACAGGTCAGGTTGAAAGCTGTCAGGAGCTGCTTGTTGCTGGCTTTGAAAGTGACTGGGATCCATGTGGATTCAGTCGGCTAGGAAGGATCGTCAGTTTCCCCAATGAATGGGTACTCATGGGATGCACCACGAGAAGGTCGATCCAATGCATCCCATGTTGTTCCTGATGAATATGACCAGTGACCATAGAGAGAGGGATCTGTTAGAGGTCTAGGTCCATCATGTCTGTGTGGGAATCTCAGGACTCCCTAACTAGGGCCCCAGGTGATGGGGTGGCCTGTTAGTGACTAACAAGTCATCATTAAAGTATGCCAGTCTCTTGCCCTTATTCAGCTTCTGTAGTCCTTACTTTGTTTGACAAGGTTAGCTTTGGAGTGATTGAGGGACATGTAATAGGAGGTAGGTGAGGAGGGTATCTAGATCTAAGTAGAAACAGTTTCATTAGGTACTTTAAGGTGTCTTTTTAGGTCTTTCTACTTGCTTGCTTCATTTATTGACTAACTGTAAACTACTGTGCACTTTTGCTTTAAGGTTTATGTTTTGCTCTAATTTATGGATACATGTACATCTGCCCTATCTCATAGGCCATAGTCTATATCTAGGTTTTGAGGTTTTGTTAAGAAGTGCGCCATCCAAACTGGAATTAAGGAGTCCTATGAGCTAGGAAAGGTCTCACCAGAGTAATGAAGCTGAAGGGTTGACATTCTATGCCTGAAGTCTCTGGACACAGTCCAAAGTGAAACATGCCGAGGTGATATTGGTTGCACTGCTGAGGTTGAGATCAGCAGACACAGTATCAGTTGATATGAATTGAGAGAAGCATGCAGGAAAGTGAGTCCCAACCTAGAGGTTTCAGGCCTGGGAGAAATATGGGCTTTATAGAGAAAGGGGAAGGTTCCTGCTGTTTAAGAAGGCAAGAGATAGTTATTGCTATAACCAGTTGTTTGGCAATTAGGTTAACTTTGAAAATCCCTTTGTTAGCATTTGCTGTATCATACCAGACCTCACCATAATTTATGTCCTTTTATGCTATTTATATATAGCTGCATCTTTTTAATTTTTTTTTTTTTTTTTTTTACCTCCAGGGCTATTGCTGGGCCTCGGTGCCTGCACTATGAATCCACTGCTCCTGGAGGCTATTTTTTTCCCTTTTGTTACCCTTGATGTCTATCACTGTTGTTGTTAATATTATTGTTGTCGTTGTTGTTGGATAGGACAGAGAGAAATGGAGAGAGGAGGGGAAGACAGAAAGGGGGAGAGAAAGATAGACACCTGCAGATCTGCTTCACTGCCTGTGAAGCGACTCCCCTGCAGGTGGGGAGCCCGAAGTTTGAACCAAGGTCCTTACGCGGTCCTTGCACTTTATGCCACACGTGCTTAACCCGGTGTGCTACCACACGGGCCCCATATAGCTGTATCTTATAAAGTAATGTCATCAGTTGTTTCTGTTCTCCCTGGTCTAAGCTTTTAGAAGATTTAATATTTTGAAGAACATGCCATTATTAGAAATGCATTAACAATTTAAGCCCACTTTTAAAATTCAATCTGATTACCAATTTGAAATTTTAAATGCTTAGATTGAGGGAAAATATACTCAGAGTTATGTTATATGCATCAAAAAGTTTAAGACATTTGATCCATTTTCCCCTTCTCATATTAATTAGTGATTTATGAGACTATACGTTAATAGGAGTGCATATTTACACCATTCCCACCACCAAAGGTCTGTGTCCCGTCCTCCCATCCCCCAGTGAAACTGAACATCTGCCCTCATCCTCCACCCAGAGAGTTTTAAGTTCTGGTGCCCTACTCCAAACTCTAAGGTTATTACTGCAGCTCCGTGCCTGCACCATGAATCCACTGCTTTTGGAGGCCATATATTTTTTTCCATTGTTGTTATTGTCATTATTATTGTTGTTGCTGTTGTTGGATAGGACAGAGAGAAATTGAGAGAGGAAGGGAAGGTAGAGAGAGGGAGAGAAAGATAGATACCTGCTTCACTGCTTGTGAATACCTGCGTCATTACTTGTGAAGTGACCCTCCCTCCCCCGCAGGGGCAGGGGCAGGGGCTCAAACCAGGTAGCTCAAACCTAGAGTGGGTCCTTGCAATTCACACTATGTTTGCTTAACCTGGTGCACTACCTCCCAGCCCCTGGCTATTTATTTATTTATTTATTTATTTATTTATTTATTTATTTATTTTCAAGAAAGCTCTCCAAATGGTAGTTTTTTTTTCTCATTAAAGGAGGAAGTAGCAGCAATGAAAATTCAATCAATCCAAATCAAAAAAGAAAGAAGCCAGGCAACATTCTTGTTCTCTTTTACTCTGAGTCCTGTGAACAAACCTTAGTGTCTGATAAATAAAATATGAGGGGATCCAAGACTCCAGAATTGTGTTTTAAAGTGCTAGTGCTGACAAGAAAGGCAACAAGGCAGGAGGATAGACATAAAAAACTGTCAAAGTTCACAGGAACCACATCTGGAAGGTATGCTGGCAGGCAGTGAAATGTATTAGTTACAAATTCAGGATTTATTTGGATATTAAGGAAGGAGAAATGTCCACCCTTGAAAACTAGATTCTATGCACATTTAAGGGAAACAGTACTACCAATATGCAAAGATTTTTCTGAGAACTAAATCAAAAGTATATCTTTAAAAGAATTGGAACATGGTGAAAGTGAAAAATGATTTGAAATGGAGTCACAATTTCAGTACTCAGTCTTATAGTTTCAGAATTAGAAGATTATAGAAATTTTTCTTTTTGTCTACTCTCTCATTCACTTATGGGCCATTTTTAAGTATCTAGATTGTAAAGATGAAGAGAAATGCAGGATCAAAGTAGTCCAAATACTGATACACCACAAAATTAACTAATACCCAAAATACCTCACCTCTTTTTTTTTCTGCCATCATTGAGGCTTTGCTATTCCAGAATGAATTGTGTATATATAGAGATAGCGGCAAGCAGAGAAAGAGAGAGAGAGAGAAAGAGAGAGAGAGAGAGAACACAGCATCAGGTCTTCCTCCTGTGCACTGGGGGCCGGGCTCACCCCTAGGTCATGCATACACATGGCAATGTAGAACACTAAACAAGTGACCAATTTTGCTGTTCCCTTACCTATCTTCTGACCATGGCTTTTTCATCCTATATAGTCATTCAAAATATCCCTTCCCCAATCAAGAGGCAGTTTGTATTTTCCCACTCTTGGCCAAAACTTTGTAACACTCTGGTAACCAAGAATATATCAGAAGATAGGACACAAATTTTTCTCAACTTGATTCTAAAAACCCAACCACCATGTTGAGAGAAATCCCAAACTAGTCCACGAGTAAAGACTGTTTGGAACAGTTTAAGCAGCAAGAAACAGAGGACTACAGCCACAATCATTATGAATCTCCAGACAGATTAGTTAACAAGCTCTCAGTCTGTATGTCTTCCATTTAAAACCACATACACTGTGAAACAAATTATCTGGGCTTTGCCCTGCTCAGATTTCTGATACAGTTGTCGGCATAGTAAAAGCTTGTATTGCATCACTATGTGCTGCTGATAATGAACTTGTTATATAACCATCATAACAGCATTAAGATGATGGACTAAACAGTTCTTTGCTCAAATTAGTGTTTTACAACCAGTATTGATGACTTAAGTTTTTTTAGAAATACAGTTTTGCTTAGTTCTCATATCATTTTGAAGATTGATATTTTGAAGATTTTAAAAATGGGGACATATTCATTGTGCTGCTTTGCCACGTGCATGACACAGGCTCAAGCCCAACCCTCACTGCACTGAAGGAGACTGTGGAGCTTGATCTCCTTCACTCCCTCTCTACCTCTGTCTCTACCTAAACAAAATAAAAGAAAACAGGAGGCATAGAAAGGTTGAATAATTATTTAAATTTGGTGCTATATTAATGCTGCTTTTTCTATTTATTAATCTGTTCTTTCTTTGTCCATTAATTCTGAAGCTCTTTGAGATAAATGCTGGCCTTTTAGATTGATATGATCACCGCGACTCTTAAATATATCTCATATTTCTGTTTGTTTTCTTAAACCAGAGCACCACTCAGCTCCAGTTATTGGTGGTGCCAGAGATCCAACCTGGGATCTCTCGTATGCAAGCACTCGAAGCTACCACTGTGATAATTCCATGACAGGAGTTTTCATTTATGAAGTAAAACTACTAATATTTCATACAGGTATACAGAAGAGGAAAATAAGCCCCCAACATGTGAATAAATGTAATGTGAACACTCACATAACCATCACCAGAATCCTGGAAATCACTACTGCCAGTTATCTGAGTTCAGGCTTTTCCCTCCCTCAGAGAAAAACAGTACCTTCTCTTTTATAGTAATTACTTCCATGGTCTGCTTTATGAATCTTACACCTTTAAAATTGTCTCTTTTTGTTTTGAAACATTATGTAGATGGCATTGTACTGCATGCAATCTAGTGTACTTACCCTCTTAACCTACGCTTCCTAAGCTATATTGATATACTGTGTATGCCAGTAAAGTATTTTGTTGTATGAAGACAACACACTGTGTTTACTGATTCGATTGTACACACACTTGTGCTGTGTCCCCAGGCTAGAATAACTGCAAATAATGCTCCTACAGATATTTTAGCATACATATCTAGAGGGACACATTGATATGGTATTTTGGTGTATGTTTCCTGGAATGAAATAGTTGAAGTGATGTGTTTTTTTTTTTACTTTTTAATACTATATCTTTTATTGAATAATATTTTATCTTTTAGTTGTTTTATTAAGGAGTTAATGCTTTCCAAGTGAGTTGTCACATGGGTGCAATTTTTCATTTTTTAAGGTTAAGTGTCTGGACACCACTTCCACAATCAAGCCAGGTCTCATTCAACCATTGTGCATTTATTTAATATTTATTTGTTTGTTAATTGGGTAGAGACAGAGAAATTGAGAGGGGAAGTGGGAGAGATAGAAGGAGAAAGAAAGACACCTGCAGACCTACTTCATGGATTGTGAAGTTTTCTCCCTGTAGGTTGGGAACCCCTTTTTTTCCTGCCTCTGGGGTTGTCATTAGGATTCAGTGCTGGCACTACTAATCCACTGCTCCTGAAGGCCATTCTTCCCTGTCCCCTCTTTTTTCAATAGTATAGGACAGACAGAAATTGAGAGAGGAAGGGAAGATGATAGCGAGAAGGAGAGAAAAACATCGGCAGACCTGCTTCACTGCTGGTGATGTGACCATACCCCCTGCAAGTGGGGAGTCAGAGGCTTCATACAGGGGTCCTTCTGTGGGTCCTTGCGCTTAGTACTATGTGTCCTTAACCTGGTGCACTACCACCCAGTCTGTGAACAACAATTTTTTAAACTTTCATTTGTTGTTGGGAATCCAGGTTGCTTGTAAGTTTGGGCTAGTACAAATGGTGCTACTACAAACATAAGTAATCTCTTTTAAAGGTGTCTTTGTTTTCTCTGGGTAGATCCCTAGGAAAGGGATTGCTGGGTCAAAAAGTAGGCCCACTCTTGATGTTATGAAGTATCTCCAAATTCTGTTCCATAGGCATTGAATCAGATTTCATTCCCACCAGCCTTAGTGTGGTAGAGTTGGGATCCTTTGTGTCCCTTGACAAATTGTTACTACTTGTTTTTCAAAGAGGTTGGTAGTTGTTATGATGTGATTCACTGCCCCTCCTCCATGCTGCCTTTTTTGTTCCAGACCCAATCATGTTCCCCTTAAACTTGCCCCTGCAGATGCTGAAATTCTGACCTGGTTATAGAGCTGTGTAACATTGTACCTATCTGCCTGCTACCATATTAGATTCTCCAGAATGTCAGTTTTACTAGACTATGCCAAGTTGCTTTCATAAGATTTGGATATGCTGACATTCTTCTAGCAGTGTCTATTTTCCCTCTTAAATGGGGGTTCCCGCTAATCCACCTACTTTCCCACACCTGGTGTTTTGAGTTTGAGACTACCTGGGAGGAAAGTTGTAGCATGTTACAGTTTTAATTTTGCATCTTATTCATTAATAATTATATCGGACTTCTTTAAAAATATTTATTGATGATTGGGGTTTCCTCATTTGTGAAATATCTATTCAAATGTTTTGTCTTATTTTTCTAATTTCTAGGAACCAGCATTTGGTTTCATTGATCTTTTGTATGGTTCTCTTATTTTTGATGTTGTTTATTTCTGCTCTAATTTTAGTGATTTCCATCCTTCTGGTTGCTTTAGGGTTCCTTTGTTCCTCTTCCTCTAAATCCTCAAGGCATGCAGTAAGGTCATTTATTTGATCTTTTTCTTGTTCTCTAATATGTGATTGTATGGCTATGAGTTTCACTCTCAGTACTGCTTTAGCTGTGTCCCAAATATTTTGATAGCTTGTGTCTTTATTTTCATTTGCTTCCAGAAACATTAGAATTTCTTGCTTGAGTGTCTCTCTGACCCAGCAGTTCTTAAGCAGCATGTTGTTTAGTTTCCAAATTCTGTGACTTTTTGTAATTTTCTTTTTGTTGTTGAATGTTAGCTTTAATCCCCTGTGGTCTGAGAAGATACTTGGGGTGATTTCAATGCTCTTGAATTTGTTGATGCTGTCTTTGTGGCCTAACAAGTGGTTTGGATTTGAAAAGAATGTGAATTACAGTTTTATGGGGTGAAGAACTCTGAAAATGTCCAGAAGGTCTAGTCTTTTCATCTTTTCACTTAATTCTCTTGTTTCTTTGTTGATTCTCCACTTCATTGAACTAAGTGTGAGAGTGGGGTATTAAAATCTCCCACTATTATTGTATTATTACTGACGTATTTTTGTAGTTCTTTGAGTAGGTGCTTGATGTATTTAGATGGTCCCTCACTGGGTGCATAGATGTTAATAATTGTTAACTCTTCTTGGCTGATTGATCCTCTAATCATTATGTAATGACCTTGCCTATCTTTTATTACTTTATTTAATTTAAAGTCTGTTGTGTCAGAGATGAGAATGGCTATTCCTGCCCTTTTTTGTGGTCTATTAGCCTGTATGATAGTTTTCCATCCTTTCACTTTACGTCTGTGTTTGTCTTGTTGGGCCAGGCGGGATTCTTGCAAGCAGCATATGGTTGGGTTGGGTTTTCTATCCATCCTCCCACTCTGTGCCTTTTAATGGGTGCGTTTAAGCCATTGATATTTATTGATATTATGAATTTAATGTATTGTAGTGCTATTATTCAACAATTTTTTATTTGTTCTGATATATGGCAAGTGTTATGGTGATGATCTTGTTTATAATAGGTCTTTTAGAACCTCTATCAGGGCAGGCTTGGTGATGGTTGCCTCCTTTAACTGTTGCCTGTCTGAGAAGGTTTTGATCCCTCCATCTAGTTTGAATGAAAGTCTAGCAGGATATATTATCCTTGGTTAAAACCCTTTTTCATTGAGGGCTCGATAGATATCTTGCCATTTTCTTCTGGCTTTTAGAGTTTGAGTGGAGAAGTCTGCTGATAGTCTTAGGGGTTTTGCCCTGTATGTGACTTTTTATTTTTCTTTTGCAGCCTTTAGGATCCTTTCTTTATCCTTACTTCTTTTCATTGTAACGATGATGTGTATTGGTGTCTTCAGGTCTGGACAGATTCTGTTTGGGACTCTCTGGGCATCTTGAATCTTAATGTACTTTCTGCTGTTTAGTTTTGAGAAGTTTTCTTCCATTATTTACTCTAGAATATTTATTTCCCTTCCTTTCCTCTTTTTCTTCTCTGGTAGGCTAATTATATGAATGTTACTTCTTTTGAGATCATTCCATATGTCTCTGTTGTTTTTTTCAGTGTCTCTCAACCTCTTTTTCCACTTTCTTTGTTTTCTCTAGCTCATCCTCTATCTGGCTAATTCTGTTTTCTGCTTCTGTTAGCCTGCTTTCCCTTCCCTTAGCTTCTTTCTTCAGTTCAGTTATAGTATTAGCTTGTTCTGCTAATTGGCCTTTTAGCTCAGCTATTTCAGCTTTCAGTTCTCTAATTACCTCAAGGTAGCTTGTGTTTTCCTTGAGGGTCTCATCTGTTGTTTCCTTAATTCTGATAGCCCTTTCCTCCATAGTTGTCTTCATTTCTGTGATTATTAGGTTTATTATTGCTTGCATACTTTTCTTATCTATGGTTACTTCTGACTGCTTTGGAGTTTCTTCTGGGCTCCTTTCTTGACTCATTGTGGTACCAGTTTTATTTGCTCTTGATTTTATTGATGTGTTTTTTTTCTGTTCTGTCATTCTTCAGTTGTTGTGTTCTGAGTTCAAGCCATGCTATACTAAAGACCTTAATGACAAATGCAGTCACCAACCTCAGAAATTACAGCAGTAGTAACTGAAGCAAGAATTGATGCAGTTCAACCAATACCAGTTAGCCAAACAATACCTCCAGTCCAAGAAAAAATAGCAACCAAAATCAAAATAAAAAGAAAGAGAAAGAAAAAAAGGGAAAGCAAGAATAGACAATTATGAAAATCTACTATCCACTGTAAATTCTAGGGATAGCAAGAGGAGAAAGGGAAGTAGAGAAGAGAGAGATACATACAAACACAGAGTCCACTCTGAGTCAGATTTCTTCCTCAAAATAATTCACTAACATATATCAGTGAATTCAGAAAGCAAAAGAAGAAGGAAGAAAAGAAGACAAGAACAAGAAAAAAAGAGCAGTGAAAAGAAAGAGGTTTTGTTTTTTTTTTAATTAGCTAGGAGGAGGGAAAAAGGAGAGTGGAGGGAAGAGGTAGAGAGAAAGAAGTTCCTCTCACAATGGATAGGACACCAAGTCACCTAGCAATGGAAAAACAACAACAGTTAACTTTGGTCAACCTAAAGAAGGAGAGGGGGAAAGGGACATATGTATATAATAATAGCAATAATAAAATAAAACCTAACAGTCAGTCTGCAGCTTGGACAGCTCTGGATTGACTGCAAGCAGCCTGAGCAAAAGTATCCAAAAACAAAAACAAAAACAAAAACAAAGACAAACAAACAAACCAAAAACCTCCTGGTAGTCTTTCCCAGGCAGGGATGAGGCTCTGATTGGTCAGGTATTTTGTCACTCAAATAGAGCTCCAGCCACTTAAAAAAACAGAGAGAAGGAAAACAAAAAGGAAAAGGCTTGGAATGACACCCCTGATGAACCAGGAATCTTGGCAAAGAAAATAGCTTAGCGGAAGCCTGCTAGGAGAGGCTGTCCAGCCCCTGGTTGATGGTTCTAGGGTGGGGAGGGGAGGGGTGAGCTTCAGAAATAATCAAAAGATTTCCTTTCTTTGTCCCCCTGGCCTCTGTTTTCTAACCCAAGAGTGAGCTATAGGACTCCTCCGTAGTGTCACCTCTTACTGACAGCCCAGTATCCTACCCTATCCCAGGACACAAGCTGTTAATTGTTGGAGCTCATGCCAGCCGCTGCTTCCAAGTCACCATCTTGGCTCTGCCTCCCATTTTTCTAATTTCTAAGTTTACTATTGGATCAATGTTCTTTTTAACATTATTGACAATGTTGTTTATTAATTACAGGTGAAAGTCCTTTGTCAGTTTCATTTCTTGCAAATATCTCCATCAATATACCTCATCCTTCTCTATAAACAGATAGTCTTAATTTAGTGCAATAATATTTACTGATTTTTTCTTTTGTACTTCATAGTAACTTGTTGAAAAGCAAGATTTACGAATACTGAGATTATAAAAATAATGTCCTATATTATTTATTTATTTGCCTCCAGGGTTATTTCTGAGGCTTGGTATCTCCACTATGAATCCACTGCTCCTGATGGGCACATTTTCTCCATTGTTGTTGCTGCTGTTGCTTTTAGTTATTGGATAGGGCAGAGAGAAATTGAGAGAGGAAGGGAAGACAGAGAAGGGGAGAGAAAGAAACCTGCAGACCGGCTTCACGACTTGTGAGGTGACCGCCCATAGTTGGGGAGCAGGGGGCTCGAACTGGGTGGTATCCTTGCGCCTGTCCTTGCCCTTTGTACTATGTGGGCTTAAGCCTGTGTGTTTAACCGTGTGCACTACCAGCTGACCCCCTATTATTTTTGCTATAGTCTGCCTGTCAAGTTTATTATAGAATTTAAAGCAAAGATTCAGTATAAAGTTTGGTACTGGACAGCACTAGCTGTTCATTCAATAGGCTCTCTTGCTCTTCTAAAATCTCCTTTTTTCTAGTATGACTTTTGTTACAAATCAAATGTCCACACAGTATTAGATGTAAATTTTAGTCTAGAATTGATACAGGGAGTTTGATTCTTTTCTAGTTTTGTTCCATTTTCACATAAACTTAATTGTCATAGTTAATAGTCTTGATATCTGGTGAAAATAATGCCTCTATTTTGTTCTTCTTTGAGAATGTCTTGTGAATTCCTGACTCTTTATATGAAATAATCTTGTCAAGTTTATCTTCTCAAGTCCCTCCCTTCACAAGAAATTCAAAGCTGTTGGGGTTTTAATTAAATTTTAATTAAATCTGTATACAGTTTACATCTTTATGATATTGAGTCTCTAAGCCCATGAACAATATACATCTCTTGATTTATTAAATCTTCTTTAATGTCACTCAATAGAGTATAATTTCTTTCTTAGAGGTCTTGCATATCTTAGATTATTTCTAATTATCTGCCCTTGTTTTTCTACTATTGAGTTTGTGTCTTTTTAACATTCAGTTATCTTACTGGTATGCTTCAATTTCTTTGAAATTGAAATTGATTTTATTATGTTCCTTTTACTTCAAATAATCTTTGATATAAACACTGAACTCTGATAGTTCAGTGGATTTGTAGAATTTGTTGAAGTTTAACAATAAACCAGCAAATTTTTCTTTCTCCTCCTCCTCCTTCTTTTTCTTTTGCCTCCAGGGTTATCTTTGGGGCTCAGTGCCGTTTTTTTTTTTTAAATTGGATAGGACAGAGAGAAGCTGAGAGAGAAGGGGAAGATAGACAGGGGTAGAGAAATACAAACACCTGCAGACCTCCTTTGCCACTTGTGAAGCAACCCCGCTGCAGGTAAGAGCCAAAGTCTCAAAACAGGATTATTTGCCTAGGTCCTTGTGCTTGATAATATGTGTGCTTAACCTGGTGTGCTACTGCCCAGCCACCAAATAGCAATATGTATGTCATAAGCATAATGTTTGGTGACTTTCACCAAGTGAATTCACCTATGTAAGTGGTGCTTAGTCTAGAAAAAAAAAAAACATAAAAACCTCACATTCCTCTGTTCTCAGAAATTGTTTTTATAGACTGTTGAAGTGACATTTGTTAAGGAGAAAATTGTGCAAGTCCTTTTAAACCCCTTCATATGTTGTAGCTCTCAGGCCAATATCTCAGAATGTCAGAATGTGACTGGATTTGGAAATAAAGGCTTTAAAGAGGTAACTGAAGTAAATTAAACTCATGTGGGTGAGCCTTATTCCAATATGACTGGTATCTTTCTACAAACAAGAGATTAAGGCACAGACAATATATAGAAACTGAGAGACAGCCATGTAGGACACAGTGCTTTCCCACAGGTCAAGGAAAGAGGCCTGAGAAGACACCAAATCCATCAACACCCTGAACATGGATTCAAAACTTCCAGAATTATGAGAAAATAAATTTTTAGTGTCTAAACTTCTTAGTCTGTGGGATTCTATTATGGTAGCCATCATAAACTAATAAGAAGACACCTAAAGATGGTGCTTCTTCTTCTAGCGTTTGCCCTTCTTCCGTAGCCAGTCAACAGCGTCAGGTTGAGCCTGATGTAAAGTTTCGAGACCTCCTTTGAATCTGGAGAGGTGGCAGTCGTTGACTATGTGGGTCATAGTCTGTCTGGAGCTGCAGGGGCAGTTCGGGTCGTCTCTGGCTCCCCAGCGATGGAACATAGCGACGCACCGGCCATGGCCTGTTCGATAGCGATTGAGGAGGGCCCAATCATAACGTGCTAGGTCAAAGCCGGGTTGACGCTTGCAGGGGTCTGTGATGAGGTGTTTGTTCTTTACCTCAGCTGACTGCCAACTCTGTTTCCAAGAGTCTGGAACAGAGAAGTTCAGTGTAGGCATAGGGGACCAGATTGGGTGACGAGACGTCAAGCGTTGGACAGGGTGGGTGAAGATATCCGCGTATATTGGCAGGTCTGGTTGAGCATAGACGTGGGAAATGAACTTAGATGATGCCGCATCCCGACGAATATCTGGCGGGGCGATGTTGCTAAGAACTGGCAGCCATGGAACCGGGGTGGAATGGATGGTTTCAGAAATGATCCTCATGGAGGAATATAATTTGGAATCGACCAAGTGGACATGGGGGCTACGGAACCATACTGGGGCACAGTATTCTGCAGTGGAATAGCATAATGCCAGAGATGGTGATCGTAGTGTGGAAGCGCTCACGCCCCATGAGGAGCTGGCCAGTCTCGCAATGATGTTATTCCTCGCGCCCACCTTTGCTGCAGTTTTTATGAGATGTTCGTGAAATGACAGAGTGCGATCGAGAGTAACGCCAAGATAGACTGGCTGGGCTTCATGCTGGATTCTCGTATCGCCAAGCTGCACATTAAGCTCACGCGAGGCCGAGGCATGGTGTAGATGGAAAACAGATGATACCGTTTTTGCAGTGCTAGGGATTAGTCACCATTTTTTACAGTAATCAGATATCAGAGACATGTCTTTCGTGAGTGTTTCCTCAAGGATGTCAAACTTGGATGCCTGAGTTGCACAGCAGATGTCATCGGCGTAGATGAACTTCCTTGAAGAAGTTTCTGGGAGGTCATTGATGTAAATATTAAATAGTGTAGGAGCCAGAACAGAGCCCTGGGGAGGCCACTTGAGACAAGTCTCCATCTGCTAGACTTGTCACCCAGATGCACCCAGAATCTTCTGTTTTGGAGAAGAAACTATATAGTGTTGGCCACCCATGGTGGCAGGCATCTTGAGATCTTGACCAGGAGACCACGGTGCCAGACCGTGTCATAGGCTGCTGTGAGATCAACAAAGACAGCACCCGTCTTTAAATTCTTCTGGAATCCATTTTCAATGTAAGTTGAGAGGGCCAGGGCTTGTTGGCAGGTAGATCTTCCTGGGCGGAAACCAGCTTGGGCGGGTGTTAGGAATTTCTCTGTAAGATGAGAAATATGTGACAGAAGCAGCCTCTCAAGGAGTTTGTAACACACGGAGAGGAGAGAAATTGGTCTATAGCTGGCAGCCAGTGTTGGGTCTTTCTTTGGTTTCAAAACCGCTATAATCTTCGAACGATGCCAAACTTTGGGCATAGACTCAGATTCCAAGATGTGGGACAGGAATGAAGCGAGCCACTTCTTTGCCGCGGGACCCAGGTTAAGAATGAGTTCTGGGGTGATGTTATCATAGCCAGCAGCTGTTCCCGGTGCTGATTCATGAGATTAGAACTATATCCAGGCAAATTGGGGCTCTGAACTTCCAAGTATGGTATACACTTAGAACAAGTAGCCATTCTTAGGTACTGTTATGCTCAATAAATAACACATATGGTATGGGAACCAGAAGTAGAAGGAGAGTGTGTTTCCCTCTCACCATTAGTTCTAGACATCAACTGAAGAAATTTTGACTTAGTCCTGAAACTCTGGGCTCCACTGGCATATGGAACTTGATTCCCAGGAGATGTGTTTTTTCTCAGACAGAAAAAAAAAACTATACTAAAAGCCTGTGATAGCCATTGCTTTTTAAGAAATGACATTGACTGTTTATGAATGTTCATGTTTGAAACTAGTCAAGCTCATGGTTTTAATTTAAAAATCCAGGCCTTTTCTGATGTTTTTCCAAGAGAGAGGGTAGGCTTTGTAGCTTCTGATTTCAGGTCTACAAGAAGAAATTATTCTGTTTGTAGCAGTGCAGCAACATGAATGCAGTGCATGGAATTTTAATAAGACATTTCAGATTTAAAGTATGGATATTGTATATCCTATTTATGCTTCCTTATTTGAACAAAATAAAATTATACAGCACTGGTCCTAATATAATTGTATAATTTCTTAGTTGAAAGTAAAAACACTGGTCTATATTTCAAAATGAAAGCTATGTAAAACTGAGAAGTCTTTATGTGCAACACTGTTTTCTAGTAACTAATTTTTCTCCATAAAAAGCTAAAACTTAAAAAATACAATCCTCCACATCTGTATAAACTGATAGAAAGTGACTATATTCTTCAACAAACACCTTACTTTTTCCATTACATAGATATTCCATGATTTTAAACCAATGCTCTATAAAACACCTTAGACTTCCTCTAGTTTTCATTTTTACTAAAATTGATGTAGTGGGGTGCTGCAGATAGCATAGTATTTATGCAAAGAAACTCATTCCAGAGGCTCTAAAGCCCCAGGTTCAAGCCCATAAGCCAGAACTGAGTAGTACTGCTGGCAGCCATTTTCCTCCTTTTTTTCTTTGATAAGATAGAGAAATTGAGAGGAGGAAGAGATGGAGAAGGAGAGAGACAGAATGACACCTTTAGTACTTGCTTCACCACTCATGAAGCTTGCCCCCTGCTGGTGGGGAGTGGGGACTGATATACCTTTTTCTTTCTTTCTTTCTTTCTTTCTTTCTTTCTTTCTTTCTTTCTCTCTCTCTCTCTCTCTCTCTTTCTTTCTTTCTCTTTCTTTCTCTCTCTCTCTCTTTCTTTCTTTCTTTTTGTTTTTGTTTTGTTTTGATTGTCTCTGGAGCTTCATTCCAGGTCAGTTTTTTTTTTTTTTTTTTTTTTTTTTCACCAGAGCACTACTCAGCTCTGGCTTATGTTGGTGAGGGAGATTGAACCTAGACTTCGGAGCCTCAGACATGAGAATCTCTTTGCATAACCATTATGCTATTTTCCTCTGCTTTCTTTTATTTAAATTTTTAAATTATCTTTTATTTATTAGATAGAGACAGCCAGAAATGGGAGGGAGGGGGCTAATACACTTTTATTGTAAGAAGCAAACTTACACTTTTAACATTCTTTTGCACATAGTGATATTTGTTTTCATTATTTTAGAAAGAGAGACAGAGAAAACAGATGAAGAGACGTAGAGCAGAGATCGCAGGGTATGGCTTCACTATTCACGGGGTGCTCCCCTACCCCCGCCCGCACTGCTCAGCTCTGGCTTATGGTTTATGGGGGATTGAACCTGAGACTTTGGAGCGTCAGGAATGAGTCTCTTTATATAACCATTATGCTGTCTGCCCCCACCCAGATTCCAGATCTTGGACCCAGGGTCTTCCCATGCTAAAGCATGTGTTGCCAGGTGAACTATCTACTGGTGGCTTAAACCTATGAATTAAAAATTCATTACTATCATTATTTGTGTAGACATAATTAATTTTGTTGCTAGCTAGTTTTTGTAATCAAACACTACATGATTAATCTATTAAAGGTGTTAAGAAAGGAATTGATCCTCAGCATTGCATATGATGCCAGAGTGACTGTCTGGTTCAGTTCTCTTTCTCCTGCTAATAAAGAAATGAATAATAATAATAATAAGCTGAAGTGCAGTTATTAAGTTCCCCCTTACTACACTGTAGGGAGGCCTAAGGTGATGAAATTATGCCAAGGTAATATGGATGCTTTCGGCCTTCCACCAGAAAATGATGCTAGAGAAACCATGGAGCCTCATAAACACGTTTTTCATTTCTGCTACTGCATATGATGTCAGCATGCTGTTCACCTACTGCTGCTGCACATAATCATTGTATGATGACATCCTGACCACCCAGACCTCTGGGCTGTCTGCTTGCCCACTTTAAATGTGAGAAAGGGAATGTCTGCCATCCCACTTCTTGACCCATGGGGCTGTGCCTGCCGTCTAGCCTCCAGACCCAGGGAGCTGACCAAGGCTGCAGGTCTAGAGAGTAGCTGCCAACATGTAGAGCTGCTGAACAGTGACTAAATAAAGGGGACCCAAGTTGAGCTGGTATGTTCTACCTGCCTGAGTCCCCTGAGCCTCCCTTCAGCTTCCATAGTCCCTGAGCTCCTGCTTAGAAAGAAAAAATGGACAATGTTCTTGATATGACCAATGGAGAGATATGACACAAGTCTGTTGGTATGTATCTAAATTCTGCTTCTAAGACCCCTTCTGTTGCATTGCTTGATGTTGTAGTCTATTTACATGATCACTGTTTTACCTGGGTCCCACCCTGCCTGCAGGGTATTGGTTTAATCCCCACTAGTTAGATGAAGCTTTCTATGTTCTGTTTGTGCTCTTTTTATTTGCTCTGCCCCCTCTCTTAGTCATTTCCTTTCCCTTACCACTTCCGGTGAAGAGATGCATAAAAGGCGATGTATCTGATTAATAAATGAGATACTGCTTTCCAGCTCAGCCATGAATCCCTGGTTGTCTGTCTCCCGCCCACGAAGCTAGACCGGCACAGGTCAAGCAGGTCAGAATGTTAATTCTGTAATTTAATAGCTGTATGACCTTGGGCTCATTCCCTAAATTCTGATGTTTGTTTCTCTCATCTCCAAAACAAAACCAGCAAGCAATTCCCTTCTTCTAGGATTGCAGTGAAGACTAGATGAAGTGCCATGTAAACGTATTTTAAAATCACTTAAGACTCACCTTGTCTAGATCACTGCTTTTTAATTGCAAGAATCAGCCTTACTGAAAGTTAGTTTTTTCTTGATATAGAAACCAGCTTTAACCAAGTCTCCAGACAAGGAGCTCTTTCCCCTTCTTTTGCATACTCTTTGCCCTGAGAGGAAATGGGATTATCTTCTGTTGCCTCCTCCCCATAGAGCTGCTCTGTAACCTAGGTCATGCCCCCACAGGGTTGAGGAGTTCATGGCAGTTTTTTTTTTTTAATTTTTATTTATAAAAAGGAAACACTGGGGAGTTGGGCGGTAGGTCAGTGGGTTGAGTGCACAAGGCGCAAAGCGCAAGGGCTGGCGTAAGGATCCCAGTTCGAGCCCCTGGCTCCCCACCTGCAGAGGAGTTGCTTCATAGGCTCATAGGCGGTGAAGCAGGTCTGCAGGTGTCTATCTTTCTCTCTCCCTCTCTGTCTTCCCCTGCTCTCTCCATTTCTCTCTGTCCTATCCAACAATGACAACAATTATAACTACAACAATAAAACAACAAGGACAACAAAAGGGAAGAAATAAATAAATATTTTAAAAAAAGGAAACACTGACAAAACCATGGGATAAGAGTGGTACAATTATACATAATTCCCACCACCAGAACTTGGTATTCCCTCCTCTCCTCTGATAGTTTTCCTATTCTTTATCCCTCTGGGAGTATGGACCCAGGTTCATCATGGGGTACAGAATGTGGAAGGTCTGGCTTCTGTAATTGCTTCCCCCCGTGAACATGGATGTTGGCAGGTTGATCCATACTCCAAGTCTGTCTCTCTCTTTCCCTAGTGGGCAAGGCTCCTTATCTTTCATTGATTTGAGCTGGGGGGGAATTGATGTGGGGTAAGTTGAGTAGGAAGAAAAAGACTGTTGCAGCTTTCTTGGAAGGTCTGTTTCTGTTCCGAGGACCACCCCAGTGCTATTTCTGAGATGGCATATACCCACCACCCCAGAGAAGCATCCACACTGGCTCCTTTATTCTCAGATTCTGCTACCAGCTGGTCTGATCTTCACTCTTTTTTGGAAGAGGTAATAAAGAACCAAGATTTAGGCTGAGGAGATAACATAATAATGGTAATGCAGAAGACTTTAATGACTGAGGCTCCTAGGTCCCAGGTTCAATCTCCAATACAAAGACTTTAATGACTGAGGCTCCTAGGTTCCAGGTTTAATCTCCAATACCACCATAAGCCAGAACTGAGCTGTGTTCTGGTCAGTTTCTCCCTCTCTCTCTCTCTCTCTCTCTCTCTCTCATTCATTAAAATTAAGTAAATACTTCCCTGGACAGACAACCTCACCAATGTGTCCTGGAGCTTCCCCAGAGTCCTTCCCCACTGGGGAAAGAGAGAGGCAGGCTGGGAGTATGGATTAACCTGTCAATGCCCATGTTCAGCAGGGAAGCAATTACAGAAACCAGACCTTCCACTTTCTGCATCCCACAATGATCTTAGGTCCATACTCCCAGAGGGTTAAAGAGTAGGAAAGCTATCAGGGGAGGGGATGGGATACAGAGTTCTGGTGCTGGGAATTGTGTGGAGTTGTACCCCTCTTATCCTATGGTTTAGTTAATGTTTCCTTTTTATAAATAAATTTTTTAAATTAAGTAAATAAATGGGTTCATCTATAGGAATGCAAAAACACCCACTGTTAGAGAAGGAGCCATCCAAAGGTAATGTCCCAACATACTTTACGTACTGTTTTTACAGTACTTGTTAAGTGATAGTTTTTCTTGTTTTCTTCTTCACCATAGATGACAAACATAGCAGTGCTTTGCCTTTTAAAAGTGACTGTGCCTTTATATCTTGTTTGTACTGAAAATTCAAAATGACTTTTACTAGCATGTTGCTCTGTTCATCACCCAGTGAGTCCAGAGGTCCTTTGGGAACCTGGTGTACACACTGTCTGTATCTCCCTAGGACACTCTCTTTATTTTGGATACCATGCTTTTGTTCAGTCAATTTTGGACCCCATGCTTTAGATTCAATCCTGCTTAAGTTAATTTCTTGTAGGGATCCCACAGTAAAAATTGAACTTCTCTTTAGTTTGAGATATAGAAAGGTTGCTCATGCTTTTGAGAAAATTCAATACCTTATGGGCAGGCTAAAAAAAATCAATATACATGACCTGTTGCATATTATTCACAGACAATAAACTAGCAAAAAAATAGAAAGAAATCAGGAAAACAATTTTATTTACAATTTTATGTAAAACATAAAGTATCTAGGAATAAATTCAACCAAGAGTGGGAATTATTTTCACTGAAAACTGGCATACTATTGAAAGAGACATAAGGCAGAAAGAAATGGAAAGGTATTCAGCTTTCATGAATTGGGAATAAATATTCTTAGAAATGGTCATCTTCCTTAAATCAATATAAAGATTCAGTGCAACTCACATAAAAATTCTAATAGCACTCTTCAAAGAAATGGAATAAAAATATTCTAAAACGTGTATGGAACTACAAAAGACTTTGAGTCACCAATCATTATGAGAAAAAAAAAACAAATAAAGAAACACCACTTTCTTAGATTTTAAAGTATACTACAAAGTGAAAGTAATAAAACCAATATGGTAGTGGGATAAAAACAGACACACAGATCAGTGGAATAAAAATGAAAGTGCAGAAATAAACCCACATATATATTGACAACTAATTTATGATAAAGTAGTCAAGAACATCCTATAGAGAAAATAAGTGTTTTTAATAAATGGTATTGTGTTGGGGGAGGTGAGAGAGAGGAGATCTGGAGCGGAGAGGGAACACAATTCTTTATTCGTGTGGGCACCTCAGAGTTGGGTGAGAGCGCAGCAGTTCGGGCCACGTGGAGCTAGACAAAATGGCCACCTCCCGCTATGCACTGCGCCCTCCGTTCACCGAGGTGAAAAGCCGGCAAGAGAGCGAGGGGCAGAAGAAGAAGGGTTTTATAGGGCAAAAACTGGGAGTGACGAGCCAGGACAGGATTGGTTGGAAAGGCACTCCGAGAATGTCCCAACTCTCGCGGGAACTGGCAATAGCCTGAGGGGACAACATGGTGGAACAGGCTCACTGAGACTATCCCAACTCTTACGGGCACTAGCAATAGCCTGAGGGGACAACATGGCAGATGTGACTGCATCTGCACAATTTCCCAGCAGTACTGGAAGAACTGGACAGTCCTAAATAAAAGAATAAAATTAGGTCACTATCTTTTATATAAAACTTTACTCAAAATGAACACAAAATTTGAATGTCAGATCAAAAACAAACAATGCACAGATATGACAAGAAATGTGATGGAATCATATGCAGTTGTTAAAAATGATGAGACCTCACAGGCATTATATTGAGTGAGACAAGCAACTAAGAAAAAGACGAATACCAGGGCCCAGTGGTAGCAGTGGGTTGAGAACACATAACAAAGTGCAGATGCAGAGCCCCAATGATAACCCTGGAGGCAAAAAAAAAAAAAGAATAGGAATACCAAATGACCTCACTTATAGGTAGAACTTAAGAACAAAGAACAGTAAGGGAAAAGAGATAAGCTGAAACTTGGGACTGGGTGTGGTATATTGAACAAAAGCAAAGGAATTTGGGGGAGAAGGGGAAGGGGTGGGATGAAAGGATATTGAGATCCTATTGTATCTCCTAGACACCAATCAGGGGGAGATGAGATGTTGTGCCTATGTGTTAAAGACCATACTGTAGGGAGCTGGGCCATGGTGCACTCTGTTAAGTGCACACATTACCAAGTGCAAGGACCCGGGTTTGAGCTTCCGCTCTCCACCTGCTGCAGGGGGGTTACTTCATGAGCAGTGAAGCATGTCTGCAGGTATCTATTTTTCTCTCCCTCTCTCTATCTCCCTGTCCTCTCCCAATTTCTCTCTGTCTTATCCAATTCTTCTTCTAGCGTTTGCCCTTCTTCCGTAGCCAGTCAACAGCGTCAGGTTGAGCCTGATGTAAAGTTTCGAGACCTCCTTTGAATCTGGAGAGGTGGCAGTCATTGACTATGTGGGTCATAGTCTGTCTGTAGCAGCAGGGGCAGTTCGGGTTGTCTCTGGCTCCCCAGCGATGGAACATAGCGGCGCACTGGCCATGGCCTGTTCGACAGCGATTGAGGAGGGCCCAGTCATAACGTGCTAGGTCAAAGCCGTGTGGACGCTTGTAGGGGTCTGTGATGAGGTGTTTGTTCTTTACCTCAGCTGACTGCCAACTCTGTTTCCAAGAGTCTGGAACAGAGAAGTTCAGTGTAGGCATAGGGGACCAGATTATCCAATAAAAACTAGGAAAGAAAAAAAGGAAAAAATGGTTGCAGGGAGCAGTGAATTCTTAATGTCAGCACCAAACCCCAACAATAATACTGGTAGCAATAAGGAGGAAAAAAGGCTATAGTGTAAAATACTTACTCACAACAAAACTTAAATAAAATAAAAGATATATGATAACTGGAGAAATAGCTCAACTGATCAAGTGTTGGTCTCACATGCTTGAGGTTCCTGGTCCATTTCCCAGAACCACATTATAAGAGTGTGATTTAGCTTCTTGGTCTCCTCTCTCTAATTCTTGTGAAGTCTCCTTTTATACATGACCCATGAAATAAATCTTTTAAAAATAAAGACATGTGCACACCTATGATTTTTGTAGCATTATTCACAATTGCCAAATATGAGAAGAATCTAAGTGCCCATCCAGTGATGAAAAAGGGTTAATGGATACAGAAGATGTGGTAGATGTACAAACAGAATTCTTCTTATCCTAAGAGAAGATGAGGGGCTGGGTGGTGATGTACCTGGTTGAGCGCATATGTTACAGTGCACAAGGACCTAAATTCAAGTCTATAGTCCCCACCTGCAGGGGAAAAATTTTATGAGTGCTGAAACAGGGCTGATGGTGTCTCTCTCCCTTCCTCTTCCCTCTCAATTTCTGGCTGTCTCTAAACAACACATAAAGATAATCATAATAAAAAAAAAGAAGTTGCCATTTTTCCATTTGCAACACATGGATGTTGAGGGGATTATACTAAGTGAAGCAATCCAGGCAGAGAAAGATAATGCCACATGATTTTTCTCACATGTAGAGAAAAAGCAAAACAAATGAATATGTAAAACAAAATAAGAAAACTCTTCGATTCTGATAACAGGATGGTAGTTTTCATGGGAGAAGGGAAGCATGGGTGATGGTGGAACAGATAGAGTTGGGGGGAGGAATTGGATGATAGATAAAAATTAGACTTTTGGCAATGAGTGCAGGATAGTATACACAGCTTTCAGGATGTGAAACTGTTTATATCTGAATCTTGCGTAATATTGTGGCCCCAAGTGACCCCAATCAAAAAGAAAACATTTCCAAAGGACTAAAGGGATAATCTAGTTAGCATCATGGTGTTCTGATTGTTGGAGGCTTGGTCTACCTTGCTGTTTATCACTACATATCATCTTTCTATCACAAAGCACTGAGGTTGAACTGACACTTTATTCAAGTGTATAAATGATAAATCTGTTGTACTTTTTATTTCTTTAAACATATGACTTATAATTTACCTTTTTGTTATCATATGAAGGAAGTCGTATTTTACGTAAGACTTATTATAAAGGAAGATTATGTCTTATTTATAAGCAAATATAAAAATGATATTCAGAATTTAGCAGGTGAGTGTATCCTACATATGCATAACATACTCACAGCAAGAATCACATTTTTAGTCCAGACACAGCATTTAACTTTACAAAATAAATATGCTAAATCAACAAATCAATTTTTAGCAGTATAGGTTTTTTTCTCTCCCCATTTAAAAATATTTATGTATTTATTCCCTTTTGTTGCCCTAGTTGTTTTATTGTTGTAGTTATTATTGTTGTCGTCACTGTTGGATAGGGCAGAGAGAAATGGAGAGAGGAGGGGAAGACAGAGGGGGGAGAGAAAGATAGACACCTGCAGACCTGCTTCACCATCTGTGAAGCGACTCCCCTGTAGGGGCCTCAAGCCAGGATCCTTACGCTGGTCCTTGCACTTCACACCATGTGTGCTTAACCCTCTCCCCACTTTTGGATGGGGTTATTTATTTTCTTGTTGTTGAGTTTAGCAAGCTCTTTATATATTTTGGCTATTAGCCTCTTTGAAATATGTAAGTAAATCACAACATCCAGCACACATGTAGCTTATCTGTTTTCTTTTCTCAATTCTTAAAACATCTTGAGGTATAATCTGGTGTCCATTAGAGTCTTTATTTCATTTAATGGGGGGGTGGTGTTTGTAAAAGTAATTTATCATTAAATTCTTCTGTATTATTTTAGAGTGGAAAATTGGTAGAAAAACATCGAAGAACTCCTGACTTTTTTCCCTTTTACTGGAGGATTGGTGGTTTACAGTAGTTGTTGATACATAGGTAAAATTTCTCATCCCACCATGATAGGTGTCCGCAAAACACTCTCACCCTGAGCCTAGGTCCTTTTCCACCATCATGCAGCAGGACCCTTAAGCTTTTACTTGAACAGTGTGCAAGCCTCTGCCTAACTCACCTCCCACAACTACTCAGCATAGTTCCAGGTTATGTCAATGAATGCTGTGCCTTTGCTAATCTTAGTAGGTTGGCAGAAACTCAAGGGACTGGAGTTTTGCTGCTCTCACTATGAGGTGCAACAAACAAGAGGACCTCCACTAATAGTGCTTTTCATTGCACTCACCCCATATGTGAAGGTAGCCATTGATCTTTAAGGTTGAGAGGGAATCTGACTGTGCCTGGGTAAAGTAGACTTCCTGGTGACTTGTCTCTACATGGTGCTGCATTCATAGAACCAGCAGTCTGTCTCCAGAAGCTTTGAGGAATAATGTAGAAGATCTATACTGAGCAGCATGGGTTTCTCACAGGGAAATACAGACTAACCTTCCTAAAATAAATTGACTGGGTTCCTTTACCTCAAAACTTTTTGCTCAGGAAGTTGCTGTAGTTTTGCCACTCTTTTTAGAAATATTTTATTTGTTTATTATTGGATAGAGACAGAGAGAAATTGAGAGGGGAGAGGAAGAGAGACAGAGAGACACCTGCAGTACCACCTCACCACTCGTGAAGCTTTCCCCTCTGCAGGTAGGGACAAGGGACTTGAACCTGTGTCCTTGAGCAATGCAATGTGTGTGCTTAACCAGGTATGCCACAACCTGGCCTACTTTTGTCACACTTTCCTTTAGTCTCTTCCCTAACAATGTTAGGTTCTTTTTTGTTTGTTTGTTTTTGTTTTTGAGAGAAAGAGAGTGTCATTCTAGCATATGCATGCTGGGAATTGAACTCACACTGACAAGTCCTTAGCTGTTTTGCAGCAGCATACTAACAATGGTAGCTCTTCAGTAATGGCTAAAACTTATGTTTTAACTCCAAATGTGTTGCATCTACTTTCTGGCAGTTGAGAGTAGCCTGAAAGCTGCTGAAGCTGCTGGTAAGCCATAAAAAAACAAACAAAAAAACACCATAGGAGGTCGAGGCAGTGACAATGACATTGGCTTGCTTTAGTATTCTGGGACTGACTCTAGGAACTTGCACTTACATGACAGTGCTAGGTAGCTTTCATAGCTTGTTTCTCATTCTTTTATCTTTTTTTTAAATTTATTTTTTAAAAAAGAGACATTAACAAAACCATAGGATAAGAAGGGTACAACTCCACACAATTCCCACCACCCAATCTCCATATCCCATCCCCTCCCCTGACAGCTTTCCTATTCTTTATCCCTCTGGGAGTATGGACCCAAGGTCAATGTGAGATGCAGAAGGTGGAAGGTCTGGCTTCTGTAATTGCTTCCCTACTGAACATGGGCGTTGACTGGTCGATCCATACTCCCAGCCTGCCTCTCTCTTTCCCTAGTGAGGAAGTGCTCTGGGGAAGCAGAGCTCCAGGACACATTGGTGGGTTGTCTGTCCAGGGAAGTCTGGTCGGCATCATGCTAGCATCTGGAACCTGGTGGCTGAAAAGAGAATTAACATACAAAGACAAATTCTTTATCTTTTTAAAAGAGTAAGACAGAAGTGAGAAGGAGAGATAGTGAGTGAGCTTACTATCCATATAGCTCCCTGCTACCTTTCATGGTGCTCTCAAGTGGAGCAGAGTCTCAAACAAGGCAAGTTGTGCATTCTACTGAGGGAGCTTCCTCTGAACCCTGACATCAGCTTGCTTTAGATTCTCACCTAGGCATGGCTTAGTCTCTAGGAACTGGGAGAGAGAATTCTAATAAAAGGGAAATGTTCTCAGGGGATCCACTAATGCATACTAATGCAATCCACTGAGACAATCCATTAAACTCAACTGGCTTTCTTTTGCAGAAAATGCATTATACAGAATGCAGAAGAAACATGTACTGAAATGTGTTTTACCTGATTTTCAGAGTTTTCCTTTCACTTGGTGAAATTTATTAACAAAAAGTCATCTGCGGAAGAGAGGGTCTCCTGGTTTCTGCAGGGCCTTTACAATGACTCTGTATTTCCCTCCCTCCCTCCCCACTTGAAGCCTCTCTTCTAATCCAGTGAATTTTTGAAGTCATGGGGACAGCAGAGAAAGCAGCTTTGCCATGCATGAGGTGAGTAACTCCTTACTGTGTGTTCTCTTTCAAATCTTTGGATTTTCTTTGGAAATTTCTTAACCACTCTTTCTCCCTCTCCTTCTCCTCCTCCCCTTCCTCTCCCTCTCCTCCTCCCCTCCCTCTTTCCTCTCCCTTCCCCCCTCCCTCTCTTGGTCATTTCTGACCAAGATGGGGTTGTTCCTCCCAAGGGTCACTTGTTAGCAACAGCACTTTTTGCTTTTGTATTATGTTCCACTTGGTCAGAAATGTTATTATATCCAATAAGTCAATCCCCAAATACCAAGCGGACTCAGGACTATATACACTTATGTCCTTGTTGTTTGGTTTGTAAATAAGGTCAGATATGTAATCCCAGCCAATCATGCTCTGTATCTTTCTGCTGCTTGAGATGCTTCTCTGTTGTTCCACAAAATCATTTCTTGTTCAAAATCATTTGGGAAGAATGTATCACTGCTTGTGAGGCACTGTACTCCTCTAACTCGTGAATTACTTTCTCTCCTACAAAGGCATCAGCCTTATTTCTAAATTGGTTTAGTGCTGTCATTTGCCACACTATAATGGAGGATTTGTTTAAACAGTGCTTCCTAAGTGTCTCTAATTATAAACATGACTTGGAGTATTTTCTTGGCAAATCCTGAGTCAGTCTGGCTCCAGTATTCCATAGTCAGAATAATATTTTATAATCAGAACCTAGTGTATTCTTACAAGATTAGAATATTCTTTTTTTAATTTATTTTTTATTTAAGAAAGGATAAATTAAAACCATAGGGTAGGAGGGGTACAACTCCACACAATTCCCACCACCCAATCTCCATATCCCATCCCCTCCCCTGATAGCTTTCCCATTCTCTATCCCTCTGGGAGCATGGACCCAGGGTCCTTGTGGGTTGCAGAAGGTGGAAGGTCTGGCTTTTGTAATTGCTTCCCCGCTGAACATGGATGTTGACTGGTCGGTCTATACTCCCAGTCTGCCTCTCTCTTTCCCTAGTAGGGTAGGTCTCTGGGGAAGCGGAACTCCAGGGCACATTGGTGGGGTCTTCAGTCCAGGGAAGCCTGGCCGGCATCCTGATGGCATCTAGAACCTGGTGGCTGAAAAGAGAGTTAACATACAAAGCCAAACAAATTGTTGAGCAATCATGGATCCAAAGCTTGGAATAGTGGAGAGGAAGTGTTGGGGGGGTACTCACTGCAAACTCTAGTGTACTTCTGCTTTCAGGTATATATTTTGCACTAGTTTATGGATACGTGTGAACATATGCTCTCTCTCACAGAACCTGGTCTATATCTAGGTTTTGGGACTTTGTTAGAAAGTGAACCACCTGGGATGGAATTAGAGAAGACTAGAATATTCTTACACGTTTGAAAAAGGAAGTTGGGAAAAACTGGTGTAGAGAGTTGTCAAGTAGATAGATATTTAATCTATTTTCTTCTATATTGTTATAAAGGAATATCTGTTGTTTTAAATACTCAGAGTTGACAGCTGAATGTGAAAATTTGACCTATTTAATTAAAATCTGAACGGAAAAAGGCAGTTATAGAAACAGACATGCAAAAATCTTACCAAACTGATAGTATCAGTTCTTGAAATTTGACTTCACAAATAAAGGAAACATTTCTTCTTATATAACACTTAAATAATCCTTCATGCCAGTTGCAAACTAGATTATTGATAACCTACATCTACAGCTGTACTTTCAAAACAGTATTTAGGCAATAGAAAAGACAATTGGAAAAGCTTCATTTTTACAAGGTTTAAATCAAAGTTTGGCAAATAACAGTAATTCAGTATGACTGCTTTTAGTAACAGATGCTTCTGCCTTCTTGCACAAGCTATAAAGTTCTCATTCAATCAATTTTCTCTATATAGTCTCAAGAGAAACTAAACTATATAACAGGATATATACCATTTGAACCTTGAGCCCAGTATTATACTGTGTAAAAAGAAGCAAGCTGTATATAGGATTTTGACTACTTGGAAATAAAGATTGATTGAGAGTGATTTATAATTTGTCAGCTAGTGAGAGATGCATATTCTCAATTTTAGCTATGCTCCTCTGAATCTTCTTTTCAACTGGACTTAAACCTTGAGATCCCATGTATATTCCCAGGTGAAGCTGGTTTTTGTAGTATCCTGCAAAGTGATGTAAAACAGAACCCCCATCCTTGACATATCATCACCTTCAGTATTTGACCAAATTTCTAATTCTCTCTCTTGATATCTGGTATGACCATCCTGGCTAGCTGACAGATACTGTGATACTGGTTCAGGAAGAGTCCACCTACCCTTGGCTTCTCTTATTCTCTGGTCATTCACTAAACTTCTCACCCTACACCTTTATTAGCAATTGTCACTTAATGCATTCAGAACTGAATGTATTCTATACTGAAGTATTTCCCATTTTGAAATAGCTTCTAAGTAAAATATATCTTTATTGGCTTAATGTTTTCCATCTACACCATGCCTCGGCCTCGCGTGAGCTTAATGTGCAGCTTGACGATACGAGAATCCGGCATGAAACTCAGCCAGTCTATCTTTGCGTTACTCTCAATCGCACTCTGTCATTTCACGAACATCTCATAAAAACTGCAGCAAAGGTGGGCGCGAGGAATAACATCATTGCAAGACTGGCCAGCTCCTCATGGGGCGCGAGCGCTTCCACACTACGATCATCCTCTCTGGCATTATGCTATTCCACTGCAGAATACTGTGCCCCAGTATGGTTCCGTAGCCCCCATGTCCACCTGGTCGATTCCAAATTATATTCCTCCATGAGGATAATTTCTGGAACCATCCGTTCCACTCTGGTTCCATAGCTGCCAGTTCTTAGCAACATCGCCCCGCCAGATATTCGTCGGGATGCGGCATCATCTAAGTTCATTTCCCACGTCTACGCTCGACCAGACCTGCCAATATACGCGGATATCTTCGCCCACCCTGTTAAACGCTTGACGTCTCGTCATCCAATCTGGTCTCCTATGCCTACACTGAACTTCTCTTTTCCAGTCTCTTGGAAACAGAGTTGGCAGTCAGCTGAGGTAAAGAACAAATACCTCATCACAGACCCCTGCAAGCGTCAACCCGGCTTTGACCTAGCAGGTTATGATTGGGCCCTCCTCAATCGCTATCGAACAGGCCATGGCCGGTGGGCCGCTATGCTCCATCGCTGGGGAGCCAGAGATGACCCGAACTGCCCCTGCGGCTACAGACAGACTATGACCCACATAGTCAACGACTGCCACCTCTCCAGATTCAAAGGAGGTCTCGAAACTTTACATCAGGCTCAACCTGACGCTGTTGACTGGCAGGGGCAGTTCGGGTCGTCTCTGGCTTCCCAGTGATGGAACATAGCGGCGCACCGGCCATGGCCTGTTCGATAGCGATTGAGGAGGGCCCAATCATAACGTGCTAGGTCAAAGCCGGGTTGACGCTTACAGGGGTCTGTGATAAGGTGTTTGTTCTTTACCTCAGCTAATCAACAAGATTATGGGATAACAAGGGTACAATTCCATACAATTCCCACCACCAGAGTTCTGTATCCCATGCCCTTCATTGGAAAGGTTCCTTATTCTTTATCCCTCTTGGAGTATGGGCCAAAGATCTTTATGGGGTACAGAAAGTGGGAGGTCTGGCTTCTGTAATTGCTTCTCCACTAGACATGGGCAATGACAGGTCAATCCATACTTCCAACCTGTTTCTATCTTTCCCTAGTGGGGTATGGCTCTGGGGAGGTGGAAGGAACGGAATTCTTATTTGAACTTCTATTAATTAAGAATTTCCCCCAAAATGAGGAAGGAAATAGACCCTCAGATTCAGGTAGTTCAAAGAGCTTTTACAAAAATCAATCCAAACCTAGCCTCAGTAAAGCAGGTAATTATAATGACAAAAATAACAGATAGTGAACATTAAACAGAAATACATGAGAATTTTTCAGTTTAATAAATTTGTCACTTAAAAACAGAAAAAGCAAAGCCTCACCTATAATGGGACTCTTATAAGCTGATTTCTCAAAAGGAATTAAAGGCTAGAGAGTGAAAGCGGCCATATCATTTAAGTTTCTTTCAATATAGTGACGGCCAGGCTTACACCTGGTTTGTTCATGTGGCAATGTAGCACACTGCCCAACTGAGCTATTTTGCTGGTCTATGGGTCTCTTTGTGCTTTTGTTGCTGAGTTTTGTGAGTTCTTTATATATCTTGGTTATTAACTCTTTTCATATTCCATAGAATGTCTCTCTGTCTTGGTAATTGTTCTTTTTGCTTTGCAGCAGCTTTTCAGATTGTTGTAGTTTCAATGGCTTAATTTTTTTGTTATTTTCCTTGCTTGTTGGACTCAAGTTTGTAAAAAAAAAAAAAAAAAAAAATTACCAAAGAAGATATCCTGCCTTATTTTGCTAATAGTTGGCTCTATGGATTTTATGATTTCTAGTCTAATGTCTAAGTCTTTTAGTCAATTTGAGTTAACTTTTGTGTATGTTAAGATATAATGATCCTGTTTCATTCTTTTGCATGTTGCCACCCAATTTTCCCAGCACCATTTATTGAATACTTCATCCAGTCACATTTTCTGAAAGGATTGAAGGAGTGATAGCTTTCTAGACAAACAGCAGTTTAAGGAATTCACCAACACTAAACCAGTCCTGCAAAAAAATCATATTTGAGTAAGCACTTACTGGCTTTTATGAGAGTATAATAGCCTGAATTAGGGGGGCCAGGCGGTATCGAACTGGGTTAAGTGCACACAGTGCAGAGCACAAGGACCAGCTCAAGGATCCTGGTTTTAGGCTCCAGCTCCCCACCTGCAGGGGGCTCGCTTTGCAAGTTGTGAAACAGGTCTGCAGGTGTCTATCTTTCTCTCCCCCTCCCTGTGACCCGCTCCTCTCTCAATTTCTCTGTCCTATCCAACAGCAGCAATAAAAGCAACAATAATTAAAAAAGATGCAGCCAAGAGGAGTGTATTATAGTGTAGGCACTGAGCCCCAGGGAAAACTCTGGAGGCAAAAAAAAAAAAAGCCTGAATTGGAATAAATTCTGATTAGCTTGATTGAAGCCTAATGTACTATGTACTCAGTATGAGTTTGGAGGCTAAAACAGTAATCTCTAGTTCTGATACCAGAAAAGAAGGAAAAGATAGAAATGAAAATATACATATGTACTTGTTTAAAAAAATAGTCTTGGAGTCTTTGTGATCAAAATACTTTCAGGTTTAATTTTTTTCTTCATTTTCTCCTTCTTTTTTGTTTCCTCTTTCTCATCTACTAAAACTCTTCTTTCAGTCCAATTTGTCTCAAATAGACACCTCTGAGTATGATCTTCTAATGAACTCCAGTGGTAAAAAATAAAATCAAGTTATTTTCAACTTTCCTTTTGTCGTTCTACTACAAGTTTTGAAAAGTTCCCTTATGTTTCAGATAAAATATCTGTCATTGCTTAAATAGGTTTGTCTATTTCTAGGACTCAAATACAATTCCATCATCCAGAAAGAATTCCGATTTAATTTAGTAGAAAACAAGAAAATTAGCAGCTATTAAGAACAATGAACCCACCTTATCTGACCCATCTTGGACAGAGCTAGAAGGAATTATGTTAAGTGAGCTAAGTCAGAAAGATAAAGATGAGTATGGGATGATCCCACTCATCAACAGAAGTTGAGAAAGAAGAACAGAAAGGGAAACTCAAAGCAGGATTTGACTAAATCTGGAGTAGGGGACCAAAGTAAAAACCCTGGGGTGAGGGTGAGGGTGGATATTCAGCTTCCTGGGGTGGTGGTGGGGGTATAGTGGGGGGGGGGTGGGATGGGACACAGTCTTTTGGTGGTGGGAATGGTGTTTATGTACACTCCTATTAATCTGTAGTCATATAAATCACTATTTAATTAATATGAGAGGGGAAAAATTGATGATATGTCTCAAACTTTTAAAATCACAGACTGAGTCTTTTTAATACGTAGGCTGAGTCTTTGATATGCTGACTCTCTCAAAAGCCAAGACCAGTGAGAACAGAAGCAACTGGTGACACAGCTGTATACAAATAATGAAATAATGTCAAAGGACATAAATTATGGTGATGTTGGGTATGATACAGCAAATCCTAACAAAGGGATTTTTCAAAGTTAACCCAATTACCAAATAATGTGATGATAACAATAACTATCCATTGTCTTCTCGAACCCTAAGACAGCAGGAACCTCACATCTCCACTATAGAGCCTATATTTCCCCCAGTCCTGGAACCTTAGGGTGGGGCACACTTTCCTACATGCTTCTCTTAATCATACCAAATAATATTGCATCCGTCGATCCCAACCTAATCAATGCCAGTGAGTGCCACCTCAGCATGCTTCACTTCAGACTGTGTCCAGAGACTTCAGGGGTGTGTGTTTACATCTGTTCTCTGGGCTTTGTCCTGGAGTCTGTTTAGGCAGTGCTTTAGTAGCTGTTTAGTTTTCATGTGCATTCACACCTATACTGTTTCCTGTTAATCACAGGGGAAAGGGCCCCTTGACACCTGTTACAATGTTAAGAACCATAATTCCAATAGTAGAGATAGAGTGTGCAGACAATGAAAGTAGTGGTTATCAGACTTACTTGGTGGTTAGATTTATACTGTTTCACAAGAGTCAGAATGTGTATCATACTTAGTGTTGTTTGATTTCCAAATGTACAGAGACATCAATGTACTTAATGAAGTGAGTTGGAGTTATTTAGTATGTTCAAAGATTTCAAGGAGAAATGTGTTCAGCCTTACATGGTCTAGAGAACTATGTTTAGCTACAAAAGGGCCTACAATAAATCAAATTGAAATAAATGTCATTTGCTTTTAGATGATGACAAAATATCTGAGGGGGCTTCTCCGCTGGACATGGGTGTTAGCCCAGCCTGTCTCTCTCTTTCCCTAGTGGGGCGGGGTTCTGGGGAGGTGGGGATCCAGGACACATTGGTGGGGTCATCTGCCCTGGGAAGTCCGATTGGCATCTTGTTGGCATCTGGAACCTGCTGGCTGAAAAAGCATTAAGATATAAAGCAGAACAAATTGTTTAATCATCAGGAACTTAAAAGAGTACAGCAGATGGGATTTGGGGTCTCCACTTTGGAGAAGGCTAGTAGGTCTATTTTGGGTATATTTCAGGGGGCCCATAACTTTACTAATTTTACCCTGAGCCCAACAGCTAACATGCAGGTGTGCTAAAGGTACAGTCTGACCTAGCAATTCTTCTCCTGAGGTCATATTCTAAGGAAACAGACATATCCATCCTATTTTTTGAATGTGGTGCCTAGAAAATGTGCTCAGAACTTTGTGCATGTGACATTAGCTGACTGATCTCCCAGGCTTAATAGTCTTGTTTTTCTTTGATTGATTGAGAGAGAAAGAGACTGACAAAGAGGACAGGCATCTCAGTACTTGCATACTATCCACTGAGCTCCCCCAGTACTGCCTATGGTGCTCTCATGTGGTGCCAGGACTTGAAACCTGGCTGTCAGATTTGGTAGGCATTTGTTCTACCAGGTGAACTATATCCTGGCCCTGAATTTTCCTAAATTTAATATTAGAAGATAAAGCTAAATTTCAATAGAATGCATAGATAAAACTAGCCAATAAACTCACTTCTTGGTTATACAGATTTATTCTTGGTATCTATGTACAGTGGTGAGGTTTGCCTTTCAGAAAGATCATAGTTATGCAAAGTCAGAGAAATCTATTAAAATATCAATGTGTCAGGGATGCTCAATTGAACACTGTGCCTGACAACAGCATGTCTGAATTCAAATTGTCAGCTAGTTCTTTCTAATGTCCTCTTAGAGAAATGATAAGGTCATGACAGTTGTCAAGAGAAAGATATCATTACTTCCCTACAACTTTCTGTAGCTCTGAGATTTTGTAAAGGTTTTATTTTGCTTCAGGGTCTAGCAAGTCATATTTTCTATGATACTTTTCCCTTATCTGGTTCTGAATGGGCTCACTTCCCATGGCACAAATTGAAATTGGTTTGTTGTTTCTCTTATTTTGAGATTAAAAATCAGGAGAATGATTTTAGAAATATAGACTCACTGTCATTCTCAAATGGTTGTACTCCTGGGTGACAGCCACCTTTTCAGAGAGCATGAAATTCTTTATCTAAATGTTCCCTGATTTTCTTATATGCAACTCATCTTTTAATTGTAGCTCTTTAGCTGTATCTGTTTCTGGTTGATAGCCAAGTCTGATTATCAAAGGGACCATCTCCCTTTTAAATATGAATTACTTTCTTAGATTCTGTACTCTTGAGTCCAGGAATTATATTTCCTCTGTTCCCAATGGTGTAAAGTACACATTTGTGGAATAAATGGGTAATGCTTTTCAAAGTGCTATAATCATTAAAACAAAGATTTGATTAAACTTTATATCTAAATACACAATTCCCTTGCTTTCAGTTTACAAGAAGTCCTTACATAAGATAATATGATCATTAAAGATCATATATGAAAATATACTCCAGTAACACCCTATTTTTAGTAAAAATTTATTATAACTTATTTTAAGCAAACTTTTATAAACGGAAACACCATCATGTTGAGTAATAACCTTTTGCATAAGTGAAAAAATATTTAGAAGAATAGTTCTACATGAGGAACTTAAAATATGTTTTCACTTTCCATTGACATTTTATTGGCAAGAAAAGAGAATAAGTTTAAGATTGTGACTATTTGATAACTATTGGGATGTTGAAAAAAACCACAAAGCATTTTTTCTTTTTTATATCATATGACTTTTCCAACACCCGATATATTTGAGGAAATTTCTCTCTGTCCTATTAAATTAAAACAATAAACAAATATTTAAATACATTTTAAAAATTAAAACCTTTCTTTACGCTGAAAATTTTAGCATTTATATCTGTATATTTTCATGTAAAGTAATTAAGGTCTACAAAATAAAATAGACCTAGAACTGGACTGAACTGAGAAGAAAATGCATACTACATTTAGGAAGAATTTGTTTAGCATGATCTATTTGTGATTTTTTTCAGTTTTGAATTAGTGATTTTCAAAACTGTAAGATTTCAGTGATATAATTTCACAGCCAACATGGTGTGTATGAGTTGCCACATCCTCCACCAAAGTTCTGCGACACCCATCCTCATCCTCTTCCTGACATCCCCTTAGTTCTCACAAAGTCCAAACAGCAGTTTGGTTGCTTTTTTTTTTTTTTTTCTGTGAATTTATTTGTTTTAGTTATCTATATTTTATATATGAGCAAAACAATCACCATCCTGTAGTTGTCCCTCACCTCTTTACTACTTCACTTAGCATAATAACCTCCAGCAGTTATGAGTGTACCTCATCTGCTACATTCTGACTATAATTCCTTGAAAACATCTACTCCTTCCTGACTAATTACTCTTTCTACAAAATCCCTGGTGTTCTGGTCCCTGTCTATCTTCTTATTCTTAGTGCACAGCATTCATCTAACTATCTGATACAGACTAATTCTCTACAATTCCTTGTAAATACCTACTCTTTCATGACTGATTCCTCTTTCTTCAAGTCTTGTTTTGAAAATCACTTCCAAAGGGTTAGGCACAACACACCCAGTTTAGTACACACATTATCATGTGCACAGACATGGGTTTGAGTCCCCAATCCTCATCTGTATCTGTGAAGAGGGGATGATTCATAAGTGGTAAAGCAGGTCTACAGGTGTTTGTCTTTCCCTCTCACTCTTCATCTCCTTGTCCCTTTTCAGTTTCTCTCTGTCCTAGCAAATAAAAATAGAGAGGGAAAAAGAAGAGGCCACTAGGAGTGGTGGATTCATAGTACTGGCTACCTAACCCCAGCAATAACCCTGGTGGTGATAAATAAATAAATTAATTAAATTAAATAACCTAGGGAAATATATAATGGTTATACAAAATACTTTCATGCTTGAGGTTCTGAAGTCCAAAGTTCAATTCCCAGCATCACCATAAGTCAGAGCTAAGCAGTACTTTGGTCTTTTTCTCTGTGTCTTTCTCTCTCATTAAAATAAAATAAATAGGAATAACAAAGAAGATCACCAGAGAACAAAACAAACAAGACTCAGAATACTTTGGGAACCCACCAAGTCATGGATGAGTGCAAACACGTGTGCCTCGTGGACAGAGAGGGGCCTAAGGAGTGACTGGTAATAATCCAGCAGTTTGCCAGTTGAGGCACCACCCCTGGTCTGAGTTTTATCAACAAATAAGCTGCTGATGGGAGGAGAGGATTCCCCAGGTCTCACCGACTCAACTGTGAGTTGAATAGCAACTGTGAGTCTCCATTGCTACTGTTCCTTGGAGTCTGGAGCAGCAGCAGGGAGGCCCTATGCTGACATTGGGGGCAGAGACCTGATCGGGCAACTCAGGAGAAGACACGCACTCTCAGTGGTCTGCAAGTGGGGCCGTATAGTGGGGAGCTTTTCCATATTGCTCTCCTGATGAATTTTGAGACATGTTGAATAATTGCCTCAGAACCCACAGGGTACAAATAGGATTTGTTTAGAAACTCACAGGGCCATTATGAATTGTGCTGCTATGAACATAGATGTACACATATCTTTTTGGTTGGGTGTTATGGAGTCCTTAGGATATATCCCTAAAAGAGAAATTACTGGGTCATATGGGATGTCTATTTCTAGCCTTGTGAGAGTTCTCTAGACTGCTCTCTACAGAGACTGGACAAATTTACATTCCCATCAGCAGTGTAGGAGGGTTCATTTGTCCCCACAACCTCTCCAGCATTTTGTTGTTGCTGTTATTTTGATGTATGGCATTACTTAATGCTCAGAGGATCAGTCAATCAAGAGGTCTTAATGATTATTAACATATATGTACCCAATGAGAAGCCATCTAAATACATCAAACATCTACTGAAAGGGCTACAGCAATATATTAACAGCAACACAGTCATAGTAGGGAATTTCAACATCCCTTGGATGTTAGACCTGAAACTATCAATTACTTAGAGGAAAATATTGGCAGAACTCTTTTCCATCTAAATTTTAAAGGCATCTTCAATGAAATGAATCCAATTACAAAAAAAAAAAAGTTGAATAATAAGCAGAAAGCAGAAATTTGGTGTATTGCACCAAGGTCAAGGCCTCTGGGGTGGAGGGGGGGAAGGTTCATGTCCTGGAACATGATGGCAGAGGAGGACCTAGAGGGGAGGTTAAATTGTTATGTGGAAAACTGAGAAATGTGGGCAGGGGGTAGATGGCATAATGGTTAGGCAAAGAGACTCACTGCTGAGGCTCCAAAGTCTCAGGTTCATGGTGAATTCCCCTTCTTTACCCCATCTTGGATGGAGCTCCAGGATGTCATGGGGCAGGTTTAGGTCTTAAAACATGATGGCAGAGGAGGACCTAGTGGGGGTTGTACTGTTAAATGGAAAAGTTATGCATGTGCAAACTATTGTATGTTACTGTTGACTGTAAACCATTAATTCCCTAATAAAGAAATTTTAAAAATAAAATAAATAAAATGTTGAATAAATAAATGTAGTAAATGAAAACCACAAGTAGATCATGCTAAACAAATTCTTCCTAAATATAGTATGCACTTCTCAGTTCAGTCCAGTTCCAGATCTATTTATTTTGTAGACATTAACTTCTTTTTCTTTTAACTTTTTATTTATATAAAAAAAGGAAACACTGACAAAACCATAAGATAAGAGGGGTACAGCTTCGCACAATTCCCACCACCAGACCTCCATATACCAACCCTGATAGCTTTCCTACTCTTTAACCCTCTGGGAGTATGGACTCAAGATCATTGTGGGATGCAGAAGGTGGAAGGTCTGGCTTCTGTAATTGCTTCCCTGCTGAACATGGGCATTGACAGGTCGATCCATACTCCCATCCTGTCTCTCTCTTTCCCTAGTGGGGAAGGGCTCTGGGGAAGCAAAGCTCCAAGGCACATTGATGGGGTTGTCTGTCCAGGGACGTCTGGTTGCATCCTGCTAGCATCTGGAACCTGGTGGCTGAAAAGAGAGTTAATATACAAAGCCAAACAAATTGTTGGACAATCATGGACCTAAAGGCTGGAATGGTGCAGGTGAAGCATTGGGGGGGTCCTCCATTTTGTAGATAGCTAGTAGGCATATTTTAGTTATATTTCAAAGGGCTTGTAGCTATGCTAGTGTTCCTTTTTTTTTTTTTTTTTTGCCTGAGCCTGAGCCTGAGCCTGAAATCTGATATGCAGGTGAATCCTAATTATTGTCTGGGGAGATGATGTCATGGCTGGGAAAAGGACCAGAAAGCTGGATCAGGGAAGAGAGTAGCTCCCTAATATGGGAAAGGGGTATAAATATTACTGTAAACCCCATCAATTTGATGTGATCTGGGGCCCATAATTAGCTTAGGAGCCTGTGTGACCTCTATATCCCTGTAGATCTGAGCTCACATTCTGTGATCATGAGTAGGAACATTCCAAGCTGCCCCAGTATCGACCCATCTTCCTCAGGTGTAGCATAGAGTATGTTGTCCATCCTCCCTTTGGAGGATGAAACATTCTTTACCATTGTTGATCCAGGTTGAGGGCAAGGTCCTATGGGGGCCCATAAAGAGGTCTATTTTGTTGTTCCTGATAGAGATGACTGGAAACAATGGAGAGAGGGATTTATTTGAGGTCTAGGCCAATCAAGTCTGTTTGAGAGACTCAGGATTCCCCGATTAGGTCCCCAGCTGGTGGAATGGCCTGATAGTGACTGAAGAGTCATCATTAAGTATGCCAGTCTCTTGCCCTTATTCAGCTTTTGCAGTCCTTGCTTTGCTAAGGTTAGCTTTGGAGTGAGTGAGAGAACTGTAATAGGAAGTAGGTGAGGAGGGTATCTAAGTCTAAGTGGACACTATTTTATTATGAACTTGATACTGACTCACTAAAGACTATTGTGTATTTTTGCTTTCAGGTATACATTTTGCCCTAATTTATGGATACATGTGAACATATGCTCTATCTTATAGGACCTGGCCTATATCTAGGTTTGGGGACTTTGTTAGGAAGTGAACCTCCTGGAATGGAATTACAAACTACCATGAAAGGAAAGGTCTCACCATGTGATGAGGGTGAAGGGTTGGCAATCCATGCCTGACGTCTCAGTGCACTGTCTGAGGTGAAACATGCTGAGATAGTACTTGTTACATTGATTAGGTTGGAATCGGCAGATGCAATATAATTTAGCCTGACTTGAGAGAAGCATGCAGGGAAGTGAGCCCCACCCCAGAGGTTCTAGGACTGGGAGAAACATATGCTCTATAGAGGAAGTAGGAGATTCCTGTTGTCTTAGGGTTTAAGAAGACAATAGATAGTTATTGCAATAATCACATTGTTTGGCAATTGGGTTAACTTTGAAGCATCCCTTTGTTAGGATTTGCTGTATCATACACAACATCACCGTATTTCATGTCCTTTGACATTGTTTGTATATAGCTGTGCCACCGGTTGCTTCTGTTCTCCCTGGACTAAGCTTTTAAGAGAGTCAACATATCAAAGACTTAGCCTATGTATTAAAAAGACTCAGTCTGTGCTTTAAAAAGTTCGAGATATTCAATCAATTCTTCCCCTCATATTAATTAAATGGTGATTTATATGACTACAAATTGATAGGAGTGTACATAAACACCATTCCCACCACCAAAAGACTGTGTCCCCTCCCCTCCCCCTGCTCTACCCCATGAAGCTGACCATTCGTCATCACCCTCCACCCAGGGTTTTTTCTTTAGTGCCCTAGACATTAACTTCTTTATATGAAAATATACAGATGTAAATGTTAAAAATCTGAGAGTTCATAAAGGTTTTTAAAAAATATTTGTTTATTAATTTTATAGGACAGAGAGTAACTGAGAGGGCAGGGGGAAAGAGGAGAGAGAAGGGGAGACAGCTATAGCCCTGCTTCTACACTGGGGAAGCTTCCCATGTGCAAGTGGGGAAAGGGTGGGGAGCTTGAACCCAGGTCTTTGCACATGATAACCTGTGCACTCAAGTGGATGTGCCACCACCAGCAACCTATACTTAAAGGCTTATTACAAAAACTTGAAACACCCACTATACTTGTTGCAGATCTCATAATTGTTCCTCAATCTCACATCATTGACGGCTACTAGTATTAAATTCTTCTGTCTTTATTTTAAGAAACAGTCTCTGTTTATAAAATTATACAAGAGTAGAAAGAGTATCCTCTAACCTTGTACAAATCCCAAATAAAATAATACTCCTATAGTCTGATTAAGCTTTTAAGAGGGCAGTGAGGCCTAGAAGTGCAGTTTTTACAGGCATTTCTATTAATCTTACAAAACAGTGGAACTACCTACATACTGGATAAAGAAATGGAATATTGACATCATCTATATGTCTCTTCCAAATGTACCTCCTTCCTCCTTTACCAAAGCAACCAGTATCATTTCTAAAATCACATGTTATCCTGGGAGGTTACTGCAAATAAGGTAATGAGAAAGTGGCCAGGTGAAAGGGGTTAACTAGAAGCTGTCAGCTTGAGATACTTTCTGAGCACTGCAGACTCTTCGCCAGCAATTAGGATTAAGTGATAACACCAGGGGTTGCATATCCGTTTTGACACAGCTGTCCATCTGTTATTGTTACTGGAAAAGAAATCCCAGAAATTAGGGAGTGTACTTCCTGGACAAGTTATCAAAAACTAGGTAAGTGTCCAGGTGTAGCGCTAACCCTGTTTAAACTATAACCCCAGATACTAGACCTCATGCAGGGTGAGTCTAGAACAGAGACTCATGTCTAAACACCATGCAACAACTTGAGAAAATAAGCACTAATCTAGTCATTTCGAATAATGTTGATTGAATGGACATTTTTTTCCATAATAAATGCCTTTGTTTTCTTGCCCACTCATCTCAGTAGAGAAACTTTAAAAGTTTCTTATTTCTTTTATTATGACAATCTTTCTTTGAAGGAAGGGTGATAGGAAATAGTGTCAAAGGAAAGTGATGACAGCTGTAGGAATTGCTGAACCAACTGTATCCTATTATGTTCATGTTTTCTGATTGACAGATTATTTTTTCCAATTTTGATTTTTTTCCTTCTCCAGGCATGTTGTCTTAGTCAAAACCAAAGAGTTTATTTAATTGTAGACAGTTTATTTTTAAAATTACAAAATAACTGAAGAGTCTGAAAGTTCTTTGGGATTTCCACAAGTTTATAAAACAAACACCAAGATTTTAATAATCATGAAAGCAAAATAATGCCTTGTAGTTTAAGCTCAAAGGCAGAACATAAGCTAAGTTTATAGGATATCATATTTTGGGGAAAAACATCTTATAATCCTATGTATTCTGCTGTGCTGAGGTAAACTGTTCTCTGTAACTTTTAGCTGGAGCTGCCATATTTGTGTGAAATAATCAGTCACAACAAAGAAGGGCCAGCCTGGATATCCTTTTCCTCTCCTCCCCGCCTCTCCTTTCCCTTCCTTTTAAAAATGAAGAGATGAATGATGAATGGGATGGTCCCACTCATCAACAAAAGCTGAGAAAGAAGAACAGAAAGGGAAACAAAAGCAGGATTTGACTAAATCTAGAGTAGGGAACCAAAGTAAAATCCCTGGGGTGAGGGTGAGGGTGGACATTTGGCTTCCCAGGGCAGCTGGGGTGGGATGGAGTGGCGAGGTGGGGGTAGGGGTAGGTGGGTGGGATGGGACACAGTCTTCTGGTGGTGGGAATGGTGTTTAAATGGTGTTTATGTACACTCCTACTGATTTGTAGTTATATAAATCACTATTTAATTAATATGAGAGGGGAAAAATTGATGATATGTCTCAAACTTTTTAAAGCACAGACTGAGTCTTTTTAATACATAGGCTGAGTCTTTGATATGTTGAATCTCTCAAAAGTCAAGACCAGGGAGAACAGAAGCAACCGGTGGCAAAGCTATATACAAGATGTTGGGTATTATACAGCAAATCCTAACAAAGGGACTTTTCAAAGCTAACCCAATTACCAAATAATGTGATGATAACAATAACTATCCATTGTCTTCTTGAACCCTAACACAGCAGGAACCTCACATTTCCACTATAGAGCCTATATTTCCCCCAGTCCTGGAACCTTAGGGTGGGGCACACTTTCCTGCATGCTTCTCTTAATTCATACCAAATAATATTTGTTGTTAAAATTCGGCGACTCCAGCTGGCCGGGCTAGCTTCATGGGCGGGTAACAGAGACGACCAGAGACATACGGCTGGGCAGGGAAGCTGTATTTCTTTATTCAGGAACACCGATTCATAAACTAACCCAAACTAATCACCAAACAGAACTCTGCTGCCTCTTTGCCCCGCGATGGCGCCAAACACTCTCCCGAACTCTCGAACTCTGGAACTCTCTCGGGGTTCCTAGGGGTGGGGCCAAGCGGCCCGAGAAACTAGCAGGACTGATCCAATTTTCTTGGCGGGGGAGAGCTAGAACAACCCAATGTAAAGCATACAACAAATATTGCATCCACCGATCCCAACCTAGTCAACGCCAACGAGTGCCACCCCAGCATGCTTCACTTCAGACTGTGTCCAGAGACTTCAGGTGTGAAATGACAACCCTTCAGCTTCATTACTCGGGTGAGACCTTTCCTTCATAGTATTCTCTAATTCCATTCCAGGCAGTTCACTTCCTAACAAAGTCCCCAAACCTAGATATAGTCCAGGTCCCCTGAGATAGAACATATGTTCACACGTATCTATAAACTAGGGCAAAATATATACCTGAGAAAGGAAGTACACAAGAGCATGCAGGGAATACCCCCCAACACTTCATCTGCACTATTCCAGCCTTTAGGTCCACAACTGTTCAACAGTTTGTTTGGCTTTGTACGTTAACTCTCTTTTCAGCCACCAGGTTCCACATGCCAGCATGATGCCGACCAGACTTGCCTTGGACAGACGACCCCACCAATGTGTCCTGGAGCTCCGCTTCCCCAGAGATCCACACCTACTAGGGAAAGAAAGAGTAAGACTGGGAGTTTGGATCAACCTGTCGATGTCCATGTTCAGCAGGGAAACAATTACAGAAGCCAGACCATCCACCTTCTGCAACCCACAATGACCTTGGGTCCATACTCCCAGAGGGATAAAGAATGGGGGAAAGCTATCAGGGAAGGGGATTGGATATGGAGATCTGGTGGTGGGAATTGTGTGGAGTTGTACCCCTCCTATCCTACTGTTTTGTTAATGTCTCCTTTTTTAAATAAATAAATAAAAGTTTTATTGCCACTGGGGTTATCGCTGGGTCTCAAGTACCTGCATACTGAATCCATTACTCCTGGCAGCCATTTTAAACGTCTTAATTTTATTTTTGATAGAGGAAGAGAGAAGCTGAGAGACAAGGAGGAGCTTGGAGTATCAAGAGACTGCATATTACACTGCAGGTGGGGCCTGGGGGCTTGAACCTAGGTCCTTGTACATGAACATGTTTGCTCTACTGGCTGGCTTGCACCACACAGCCCCACCCCCAAACTTTTTCTTGTAATGATCCTTTCTTCCTTTCTTTCTCTTTCTTTCTTTCTTTCTCTCTCTCTCTCTCTCTCTCTCTCTCTCGCTCTCTCTCATGAAATCTCAATGATTTTTCTTTTTAAAAGTCTTACTGGGAGTTGGGCTGTAGCTTCAAGCGGGTTAAGCACAGGTGGTGCAAAGCACAAGGACCGGCATAAGGATCCCGGTTCGAACCCCGGCTCCCCACCTGCAGGGGAGTCACTTCACAGGCGGGTGAAGCAGGGTCTGCAGGTGTCTAGCTTTCTCTCCTCCTCTCTGTCCTCCCCTCCTCGTCTCCATTTCTCTCTGTCCTATCCAACAACAATGACAACAAACAACAATAATAACTACAACAATAAAACAACAAGGGCAACAAAAGGGAATAAATAAATAAAATAAATATTTTTTTTAAAAAAGTCTTACTTTATGTTAGGACAGACAGAGATAGAGATTGAGATAGGGATAGAGATAGAGGTAGGCCATAGCACTATTTTGCTCCATTATAACAGTGCCAGACCAAACCTGTAGGCTTCGGGTTTGCAAGTCCTGTGTTCTAATTCTAAGCTATCTCCATCACCACAACCTTAACATCTTTTATGCCAAATGACTAAATCTGTGCCCAAAATTTCAGATTCA